>NW_025963824.1:1155000-1365000 GCF_023055435.1 Haliotis rufescens
CTAGGGAGGATTTAGGTCATCCCGGTACAGCCGGACTCACGTGACATTAGAGGAGGGCCCCTGTCACCTCGACACGCATCCCCGACAGCAGATGAGACGAACCCACCAAGAACTTCCAGGAATGTTGTCTGAGTGGCTCTGTGTCTGGCGTTACAGCTGATACATCGGCAGTCTATTTTTAGATCCACATTTCCTGCAGATAGGATAGTTAGGGCATGCGTGTCGTGTGGGGTAAGGGGTGTGGGGTGGAGGGGGGGGGGGGGGGGGGGGGGGGGGGGGGGGGTGGGTGTGGGTGTTCCAATTGGTGGCAGTGTGGGCATTAGCTGTGTTTTTTTCTCATTGGGAGGACTTAATATTTGATGGCGCCGAAGGCGATATATGTAGGAAGGACTGTTCATGGAAATGTAAGGAAGATTGTTTGTGTTGTTTGTCTGTTGTGAATTTGCGTTTTCGTGTTGGTGTTTTGGAAGTCTGTCTATTGGTGTTATGTGTATTCCGTTGGTGAGGTGAGTTGAAATGGTGTTTAACGTCGCGTCCAAGATTATTGCACTTATATAGCGACTGCATGTACGTGTGTGTGTGTGGCTGATTGTACTAGTCCGGACTGATGCCGATTTATAGTGCTAGCTCACTGAGACACCATGCCGCAGTTTAACATGAATACCCCACTCAGACACCGTATACTGACTCCAATTCGACCAGTCCTTGTTTTAGCCCCTTAATGCCGAGGCGGTCCTGTGTGTTGTGTTGTGTGTTGTGTTGTGTCATCAATGTGTGTGTGACCACTTGTGCCTGGCTCAGTCATCTAGGGTTTGCCATCTGTGACGGGTATTCTCTGTGCTGTGTGCTGTGCTGTGTTCTGTGTGATATGTGCTGTGTTCTGTGCTGTGTGCTGTGCTGTGTGCTGTGTGACATGTGCTGTGTTCCGTGCTGTGTTCTGTGTGCTGTGCTGTGTTCTGTGTGATATGTGCTGTGCTGTGTGCTGTGTGCTGTGCTGTGTGCTGTGCTGTGTTGTGTTCCGTGCTGTGTGCCGTGCTGTGTGCTGTGGTCTGTGTGCTGTGCTGTGCTGTGTTCTGTGTGCTGTGCTGTGCTGTGTGCTGTGCTGTGTTCTGTGTGATATGTGCTGTGTTCTGTGCTGTCTGATGTGTTATGAGCTGTGTGCTGTTCTGTGTTCTGTGTTCATTGTTCTGTGCTGTGTGATGTGTTGTGTGCTGTGTGTTCAGTGTTGTGTGCTGTGTTTTGTGTTGTGTTCTGTGCTGTTTGATGTAATGTGCTCTGTGATGTGTGCTGTGTTTTTTGTGCTGTGTGCTGTGTTCTGTGCTGAGTGATGTGTGTTGTGTTCAGTGCTGTGTGATGTAATGTGCTCTGTGATGTGTGCTGTGTTTTTTGTGCTGTGTGCTGTGTTCTGTGCTGAGTGATGTGTGTTGTTTTCTGTGCTGTGTGATGTAATGTGCTCTGTGATGTGTGCTGTGTTCTTGGCTGTGTGATGTGTTCTTTGATGTGTTCTCTGCTGTGTTAAGTGTTTTGTGCTGTGTAATGCGTGATATGTGCTGCGTTCTGTGCTGTGTGCTGTGTTCTGAGCTTTGTGCTGTCCTGTGTTCTGTGTTCTGTGCTGTGTACTTTGTGATGTGTTCTGAGCTTTGTGCTGTCCTATGTTCTGTGTTGTGTTCTGTGTTGTGTGCTGTGTTCTGAGCTGTGTGCTGTTTTGTGTTCTGTGTTCATTTTTTTCTGTGCTGTGTAATGTGTTCTGAGCTGTGTTCTGTGTCCTGTGTGTTGTGTCATATGCTGGTTGATATTAAGTAATCTGCGTGCTGTGTGCTGTGTGCTGTGTTGTGTTGTGTGTTGTGTGTTGTGTGTTGTGTGCTGTGTTCTGAGCTGTGTTCTGTGTTCAGTGTTCTGTGTTGTGTTGTGTTCTGTGTTGTGTGCTGTTCTGTGTTCTGTGTTGTGTTCTGTTGTGTGCTGTTCTGTGTTCTGTGTTGTGTTCTGTGTTGTGTTCTGTGTTCTGTGTTCAGTGTTCTGTGTTGTGTTCTGTGTTGTGTGCTGTCCTGTTTTCTGTTGTGTTCTGTGCTGTGTGATGTAATGTGCTCTGTGATGTGTGCTGTGTTTTTTGTGCTGTGTGCTGTGTTCTGTGCTGAGTGATGTGTGTTGTGTGTTGTGTGTTGTGTGTTGTGTGCTGTGTTCAGTGTTCTGTGTTGTGTTGTGTTCTGTGTTGTGTGCTGTTCTGTGTTCTGTGTTGTGTTCTGTGTTGTGTGCTGTTCTGTGTTCTGTGTTGTGTTCTGTGCTGTGTTCTGTGTTCTGTGTTCCGTGTTCTGTGTCGGTTCTGTGTTGTGTGTTGTGTGTTGTTCTGTGTTCAGTGTTCAGTGTTCTGTGTTGTGTTCTGTGTTGTGTGCTGTGTTCTGAGCTGTGTTCTGTGTCCTGTGTGTTGTGTCATATGCTGGTTGATATTAAGTCATCTGCGTGCTGTGTGCTGTGTGCTGTGTTGTGTTGTGTGTTGTGTGTTGTGTGTTGTGTGCTGTGTGCTGTGTGCTGTGTTATGTGTTCAGTGTTCTGTGTTGTGTGCTGTGTTCTGTGCTGTGTGATGTGTGTTGTGTTCTGTGCTGTGTGATGTAATGTGCTTTGTGCTGTGTGCTGTGTTCTGTGTTATGTGTGCTGTGTTCTGTGTTGTGTGCTGTGTGCTGTGTTCTGTGTTCTGTGCTCTGTGCTGTGTTCTGTGCTCTGTGATGTGTTCTTTGATGTGTTCTCTGCTGTGTTACGTGTTCTGTGCTGTGTTATGTGTGATATGTGTTGTGTTCAGTGTTCTGTGTTGTGTTCTGTGTTGTGTGCTGTCCTGTGTTCTGTGTTCTGTGCTGTGTGATGTGTTCTGAGCTGTGTGCTCTTCTGTATTCTGTGTTCAGTGTTCTGTGTTGTGTTCTGTGTTGTGTGCTGTTCGGTGTTCAGTGTTGTGTTCTGTGTTGTGTTCTGTGTTGTGTGCTGTCCTGTGTTCTGTGTTCTGTGCTGTGTGATGTGTTCTGAGCTGTGTGCTCTTCTGTATTCTGTGTTCAGTGTTCTGTGTTGTGTTCTGTGTTGTGTGCTGTTCGGTGTTCTGTGTTCAGTGTTCTGTGTTGTGTTCTGTGTTGTGTGCTGTGTGTTGTTCTGTGTTCTGTGTTCTGTGTTTTGTGTTCTGTGTTCAGTGTTGTGTGTTGTGTTCTGTGTTGTATGTTGTGTGTTGTTCTGTGTTCTGTGTTCTGTGTTCTGTACTCAGTTCTGTGCTGTTCTCTGTGTCATTAGATGTGTGCTGTTCTGTGTTCTGTACTGCGTTCCGTGCTGTGTTCTGTGTTATATGTTGTGTGATGTGATCTGAGCTGTGTGCTGCTCTGTGTTCTGTTTTCAGTGTTCCGTGCTGTAATCCGTGCTGTGTGATGTGATCTGAGCTGTGTGCTGTTCTGTGTTCTGTACTATGTGTTGTGTTCTGTGTTCCGTGCTGTGTGTTTTGTTCTGTGCTGTGTTCTGTGCTGTCTGATGTGTTGTGTGATGTGTGTTCTGTGTTGTGTGCTGTGTTTTGTGTTGTGTTCTGTGCTGTTTGATGTAATGTGCTCTGTGATGTGTGCTGTGTTCTGTGTGTTGTGTGCTGTGTTCTGTGTTGTGTGATGTGTGTTGTGTTCTGTGCTGTGTGATGTAATGTGCTGTGTGATGTAATGTGCGTGTGCTGTGTGCTGTGTTCTGTGTGCTGTGTTCTGTGCTGTGTGCTGTGTTCTGTGCTCTGTGCTGTGTTCTGTGCTCTGTGATGTGTTCTTTGGTGTGTTCTCTGCTGTGTTACGTGTTCAGTGCTGTGTTATGTGTGATATGTGTTGTGTTCTGTGCTGTGTGCTGTGTTCTGAACTTTGTGCTGTCCTGTGTTCTGTGTTCTGTGCTGTGTGATGTGTTCTGAGCTGTGTGCTCTTCTGTATTCTGTGTTCAGTGTTCTGTGTTGTGTTCTGTGTTGTGTGCTGTTCTGTGTTCTGTGCTGTTTGATGTGTTCTGAGCTGTGTGCTCTTCTGTATTCTGTGTTCAGTGTTCTGTGTTGTGTTCTGTGTTGTGTTCAGTGTTCTGTGTTGTGTTGTGTGTTGTGTGTTGTTCTGTGTTCAGTGTTCTGTGTTCTGTGTTCTGTGTTGTGTTGTGTGTTGTGTGTTCTGTGTTGTTCTGTGTTCTGTGTTCTGTGTTCAGTGTTCTGTGTTGTGTTCTGTGTTGTGTGCTGTGTTCTGAGCTGTGTTCTGTGTCCTGTGTGTTGTGTCATATGCTGGTTGATGTGAAGTAACCTGCGTGCTCTGTGCTGTGTGCTGTGTGTTGTGTCATATGCTGGTTGATGTGAAGTAAACTGCGTGCTCTGTGCTGTGTGCTGTGTGTTGTGTCATATGCTGGTTGATGTGAAGTAATCTGCGTGCTGTGTGCTGTGTGATGTGTGCTGTGTGTTGTGTCATATGCTGGTTGATGTGAAGTAACCTGCGTGCTCTGTGCTGTGTGCTGTGTGTTGTGTCATATGCTGGTTGATGTGAAGTAACCTGCGTGCTCTGTGCTGTGTGCTGTGTGTTGTGTCATATGCTGGTTGATGTGAAGTAATCTGCGTGCTCTGTGCTGTGTGCTGTGTGCTGTGTCATATGCTGGTTGGTGTGAAGTAATCTGCGTGCTGTGCTGTGTGCTGTGTGCTGTGTGTTGTGTCATATGCTGGTTGGTGTGAAGTAATCTGCGTGCTGTGTGCTGTGTGCTGTGTGCTGTGTGTTGTGTCATATGCTGGTTGATGTGAAGTAATCTGCGTGCTCTGTGCTGTGTGCTGTGTGCTGTGTGTTGTGTCATATGCTGGTTGATGTGAAGTAATCTGCGTGCTCTGTGCTGTGTGCTGTGTGCTGTGTGCTGGTTTTTGGTGTTCCAGGCTGTGGTCTGTGCTATGTTCTGACAAAATGTTTATTTTTATCCAGCAAGAAGCCATGCACGCCACGCGAATGCACCGTTCATGCATGTATATGATTTGACAACCAATTACAGTGTGTGTTGGGGGTGGGGGCGGGTGGGGACGGGGAGTCATATAAATAAATTGGTTACAGCTATAACGATTATGTCTGTTGTAGGCAATATGTATTTGTTTTCTACATAAACGATGGGATGCTAACAAGCTATATACTTTTGATGAAAAGGTCTTGTTATAGAAAAAAATGTGAGACTTTAATTTGTGATAACGTCGAGCGCGATTGTGCACGTTCCTTGTGGAAGATAGGTATGTGCATCATGTTCTGTGTTCTGTGCTATGTTCTGTGTTCTGTACTGTGTTCTGTGTTCTGTACTGTGTATTGTGTTCTGTGTTCTGTGTTCTGTGTTCTGTGTTCTGTACTGTGTTCTGTGTTCTGTGTTCTGTTACTGTGTTCTGTGTTCTGTGTTCTGTACTGTGTTCTGTACTGTGTTCTGTGTTCTGTACTGTGTTCTGTGTACTGTACTGTGTTCTGTGTACTGTACTGTGTTCTGTACTGTGTTCTGTACTGTGTTCTGTGTTCTGTGTTCTGTACTGGGTTCTCTGTTCTGTGTACTGTACTGTGTTCTGTACTGTGTACTGTGTTCTGTACTGTGTTCTGTGTTCTGTACTATGTTCTGTGTTCTGTGTACTGTACTGTGTTCTGTGTTCTGTACTGTGTTCTGTGTTCTGTACTGTGTTCTGTGTTCTGTGTTCTGTGTTGTTCCCTGTGTCATTAGCTGTGTGCTGTTCTGTCTTCTGTGTTCTGTACTGTGCTGTTCTCTGTGTCATTAGCTGTGTGCTCCCAGCCAACAATTCTACGTTGTTACAACGTTGTGACAACGTTTACTTTTCGTTGCTATAACGTTGTGATGTTACGTTGTCACAACGTAATTCTGTAGACTCCCAGATTGGTTGCTACAACGTTGTGCGTAAACCAAAATACAACCAAATCAAGACGTTGTCACAACGTCCATTTTTTACGTCGCGACAACGTAGGTATCGCATACTGTTTACATATGGCGACACTACAGGCATTGCAGCACGTTGTTGCAATGTCCATGTAGATTAACGCCTGTTTTATTCCTCAATACCTCCCAGGCAACCTGAAAAGTTTGTACCAATCTAGTTAAGACGTCAGGTACCAAGAAATACATTCTGCAAGCTGAATTCACTTTAACCCTATCCATGAAACAGCAAGTCAATGAAATGCACTCTCTTTTGGCAGAGTTTGAAAAACGGCCAAGATATAAAGCTAAATGTTTTAAATTACATGTACAATTTGGTAATATAATATTCATTTTCAAAAACAATTTTCAAGGCTATGTGCAAATTGTTCACAAATGTTTCAACACAATTAAAAGATATTGGATTTTCCCACGAATTTGCAAATTAAAAACCATCAAACAATAAGCCCTGCACAAATTGAAACATTTACATTTTCTTGGCCTTACCTCATACATTCAGCATTGAGAGCAACACTGTGACAAACAGAATAGTCTATGCATCTGATGTCCTAAGATCCATTAGGTAAACGAAATGACAATAGAATTCTGGTTGAGGTGACCTTTATTTATTTGTTAAATGACAAGTCAGAACATGGGCTGAGTTGCTCGGGAGCCTTTTCAGTCCTCAAATGAAAAGTCACAGGGATGATCTTCAACTGTATCCTCAGTCTCTCCTTATGCCTTGGTAACTGAATAAAAAATGACACAAATGTTATAAAATGGCAAGGCAATTAGCTGTTCTGTGTTCTGTACTATGTACTGTGTTCCGTGCTGTGTGATGTGATCTGAGCTGTGTGCTGTTCTGTGTTCAGTGTTCTGTGCTGTGTTCTGTGTTCTGTGCTGTTTGATGTGATCTGAGCTGTGTGCTGTTCTGTGTTCTGTGTTCAGTGTTCCGTGATGTGTGCTGTGTTCCGTGCTGTGTGATATGATCTGAGCTGTGTGTTGTGTTCTGTGCTATATGATGTGATCTGAGCTGTGAGCTGTTCTGTGTTCTGTACTATGTACTGTGTTCCGTGCTGTGTGATGTGATCTGAGCTGTGTGCTGTTCTGTGTTCTGTTTTCCGTGCTGTGTGATGTGATCTGAGCTGTGTGCTGTTCTGTGTTCTGTGTTCAGTGTTCCGTGATGTGTGCTGTGTTCCGTGCTGTGTGATGTGATCTGAGCTGTGTGCTGTTCTGTGTTCAGTGTTCTGTGCTGTGTTCTGTGTTCTGTGCTGTTTGATGTGATCTGAGCTGTGTGCTGTTCTGTGTTCTGTGTTCAGTGTTCTGTACCTTGTGCTGTGTTCCGTGCTGTGTGTTCTGTACTATGTGTTATGTCCCGTGCTGTGTGCTGTTCTGTGTTCTGTGTTGTGTGTTCTGTACTATGTGTTATGTCCCGTGCTGTGTGCTGTTCTGTGTTCCGTGATGTGTGCTGTGTTCCGTGCTGTGTGATGTGATCTGAGCTGTGTGCTGTTCTGTGTTCTGTGTTTAGTGTCCCGTGCTGTGTGCTGTGTTATGTGCCGTGTTCCGTTCTGTGTTATGTGTTCTGTGCCGTGTTCAGTTTTTTCGTGTTGTGTGATGGGTTCTGTGCTTTGTTTGTGATTTTGTGTTGTTTGCTGTGTTCCGTGCTGTGTGAAGAGTTCTGTGCTGTGTTCTGTGTGTTGTATCATGTGCTGCGTGCTGTGTTATGCGTTCTGTGTGCTTTGTGTTGTGTGTCATGTTCTGTGTTCTGTGATGTGTAATGTGTTCGTTGCTGTGTTATGTGTTCTGTGTGTTCATGTGTTGTTTGCTGTGTGAAGTAATCTGCGTGCTCTGTGCTGTGTTCTGTGATGTGCTCTGCGCTGTGTTCTGTCGAACTGTTTATTGTTTATACATCAAGAAGCCATGCACGCCACGCGCACAATATTTATTTGTTTTCTACATAAACGATGGTATGCTAACCAGCTACACAATTTTGTTGAAAAAGTCTTGTTATAGAAACCATATGACACTTTAATTTGTGATAGCGTCGAGCACGCGAGTGTGCACGTTCCTTGTGGAAGAGTGCAGAGTTCAATTAACATCAATAATTTGTAAATGTAATCATCATTAGATTTCATACCAAATGCAAAATGTCGGAAATACGAACCATATCGTGTTATAACATATTTCATTTTCGGAGGAGATTTTTTATTACATTGTCTTTACATTCATAAATAGTTGTCAGATATTATCTTGCACAATCAAACATGTTACATGTACATTAGATAAAAGATATTTACTATTTCAGCAAAGCAATCGTAACGCCATTATCCTGGTTTCAAAGAAAAGAAAAGCAAATCGAACTTTACAGTGCATTCAGTCCATAACTGCTTAACTCGTCAACTATAGTAGTCATCAAGTTAAGTGGATGTTTTTAGTGGTTGTATTATTTCTCTACCGCGTGTTTCATTTACAGAAACTGGGGCCGAGTTACCACATGTGAAACCGACGTTGACAAAATTTGTTTACATTATGGCGTCGACTAGCATTTAGATGTTGTGGACATTTTTAAAATGTCCCTTAGTAGATAACTTTGGATATATATTAACCCTCACGGGATAGTAATGAATGTCCCAATATGGACATGTTACTGTGACCGGGTTTGGGGTGGGTCTTGACTCACGCACAATGGAATGTCATTGTGAGTTCATTTTGGCGTGAGAACATGTGGTGAAGACATTTCTCTGTGCACATTCGGTGACGCACGGGCTATGTGTGGTAATATTTAAAAGCCCAGGAAAAGGTTCATGTAGAATGATCTCGCGACATTCAATTACGTTAATAAAGGGTCAACTGACCGTATGCAATCATGCAATTAATTACTTGACCATTCGTTAAATGTAGAACAACACGTGTCTCAAAACAAGATGGCGGACGTTGCCATGAACGCTCACGGGTGTCAGGTGTCCTCCGTTTGAATCTCGAGCCTGACCTACAAGTAACTTCTATGGGGCCCCATTCCACATCTTAGGCTAAGTTGTAGACTAACATCTAGTCTCTGAAATGAACATATCGTACCCAAAAAACAGTTGTTCAGTTATTTTAATAAAAATATAATAAAAAGGGAGCCCAGTGATTCTCTTCATTTTCAGATACTGCAGTAATCTAGACTTGCCAAACATTATAGACTTGCATGGGCTGTAGTTCATATATTTGTATCAGGGTCTGTAAGACAGACTAGCTAAGTTGATCCATATGTGCAAAAACTCATTCACAGTCAAATATAATCATGACGTCACAGGTCAGAAAGAGTAATGAGAGGTCTGTTGTTCCAGTGCACGAATGCAGTGTGTTAATGAGTCCTTCATTAAGTGAGAACAAAGCGTAGTAATGAGTGTCCCTATATGGAAGTGGCTACTACGAGGTTCAAATGTGATTCACGGGAAAGGAATGTCATTGTTAGACATATTCCATTGATGCATGTATTTCGTGTAATAATGACTGTCACATGTGGCAAAGAGGGGTGTGAGTTGAATTTCCATAGAAACCACATGTCCAGTTCTTAACTCTTCTAGTGTTACCTATTATAAGTTCCTTGTAACATTCAGTTGCCATGACAACTAAATAAAACAATAAGGGTTAACAGTCTTGACGCCAAGAGGCCAGCTCAGAGAAATATAGAGTCGGTATCGCGAAACCCCTGTGTTGAAGACTCTAATGTATGCCAGTCTGGTATAAGACGTTTTAATACTGTAAAATTCTTCTTTTTTTCTAAAAGTTGTTTGAGTTCAAAATGTGGGTTCAGTTTCATATTTCAATGGAAAATATGTGTTTAACCCATACCAAGAATCATTTTTCATGAAAAGAAATAGAGTGAGATGAGGTAGTTTAGTAGATAACTTCTTAGAGATAAGATAACTCATTAATATGTAAATGTATAAGTGATGTATCAGGTTAATTAGATGAATACAGGGTCAACTGACCAGATGCAATCATGCAACAAATTACTTACATTAACAAACAACAATGGATAGTAATGAATATCCTCATATGGAAACTTGACATCGCACGCGAAATGGGATGTTATTGTAACTGAATTTTGCCACCTTCTTGCACCTTTTCTCCATGCTCTTTCGGGGGGCTGCGTCTGCTGAGATTATCACCCCAGGAAACAGTGTATGATCTATGTCAATATGTGTTATAAAACTCAACGGTCGTGTTGAGTGACTGACATTTTCAATGTGGATTTCAATACCAATTCAGCAGGGGGGGGGGGGGGGGGGGGCTGTATGCCTAACTGCAGGATCCTTTGCTGCACGTTTTTTACAGGCGGTTGCGTTTGGATGAAGCTGTAAAATTGATCCCCAAACGCTACGTTTATGTGCTTTGCATGTGTTTCAGCGAATTATAGACGCAACATTTTTCTGTCTGACTTATTTGGTTTTATCTTTCTGTCTGACTTATTTGGTTCTCATTTTATGTAATTATTTTAGCTATTTGGCAAAAAGTGGTTTTACATCTATGTCAAGTTTCATTTTTTGAAAGTATATAATGTTTAATATGCATATGAGGAAATAATAGAGATAAATTTATGCTGAAGGTTAGACAAGCAAGGTGAATATACATGCATTACACATAATGGTGCCAGTATTGTGGACTATATGATAGCTTCCCCTAGCCTCATTCCATGTATATCTGACTTTGGAGTAGGTGAGCGAGATGAGTCAAATCACTTCCCAGTGTTTTGCAGGCTTATTTTGCTCATAATGATTGCAGTAATGTACAAGTCAACAAGTACAATGGTGGTTCTCTGCTTAGTGAACTTGAAGTTAATCCCTGGTACAAATACCCATGGAAGGAAGATAATAAAGATGTCTTTAAATCCAAGTTTAAAGACTTGTATGACCTCCTCAAAGATGAAATTGAACAGATAATTTCAACAGATGTTGATACTGCACTCTGTGGACTTGTGAATGTCTACCAAGAAGCAGCATCTATAAACAAGAGACTTTACTGTTTTCCTTCAACCCATGATAAATCTAGACAGATCAGTCAACCACCTTGGTGGGACTGTGAACTTGAAAACTTAAAGAATGAAAAATACTGTGCCCTGAGAGGACATAGAGACTATTGTTTAGATATTAGTGTGTTTAGGGAGTTGCGATCTAAACTCAAGAAAACGTTTGCACTTAAAAGACAATCTTATCAAAATCAACAGCAACAAAAACTAATTCAATAAAGAGCTAATCCTAAATTATTCTGGAAATTGTTAAAGCAAGGGAGACAATCACAATTGCTGGTTGGAATTAGAACTGATGAATGGATGAAGCACTTTTCTTCCCTCCTCCACTCAGAAAATAAACCCATCTTACCTCCACCAATGGACACAGATAAATATGTAACTGATGATACCCCAGCACATGAAGAATTAAATCAACCTATAACAAATCAAGAAGTTGAACAACATATCCAAAAGCTTGCAAATAATAAATCACCAGGACCAAATGGTATTGTTTCTGAATATTTCAAGAATACAAAAAATATAATTTTACCTACATTGACTGCTCTCTTTAATTAAATACTTGACAATGGTGTGTTTCCAAATGCTTGGAATAGAAGTATCATTTGCCCTGAAGACATTTGTCTGGAGACATGCATGATGTAAACAACTACAGGGGAATATCCTTGATTGATAACTTGTGTAAAATATTTACCTCTATCATAAACTGGAGATTTAGGTTCAATTATTCAACTATTGACAACATTTTTAGTCTGCAGGCAATGACTCAAAATATGCAGGGACAAGAAAGGGGAGATTTTACTGCCTCTTTGTTGACTTTTCAAAGGCATTTGACACCATAAGACATGATAATCTACTGAAAAGCCTACATGATGTTGGGATCAAGGGTAAACTGTTCAATATAATTTCATCAATGTATTCAAGTCTGTGTGCTTGTGTAAGGGCTTCAACTGGACTAACTGATTATTTTGAATGTAATATTGGCACCCGGCAGTGCTGTATTTTGAGTCCACAACTATTTATAATATTCATAAGCATGCTTTTAATTCAACTTGAAGACTGAGGAGGAGAAGGTGTTTTTATATCACAAGATCTTAAAAACGTTTCTGCAATAATGTTTGCAGATGATGTTTCATCTGTATCAGGGGCGGTCGGGTAGCCTAGTGGTTAAAGTGTTCGCTCGTCACGCCGAAGACCCGGTTTCGATTCCCGACATGGGTACAATGTGTGAAGCCCATTTCTGGTGTCCCCCGCCGTGATATTGCTGTTTAGCTGCTCAGAGTTCCAAAGCTGTGTTTTTCCATAAATAGATATCAGAAGAAACTTGGTCATATTCTATGCAAAGATTTATACAAAATTATTGATAGTATTGTAACTCCTATCCTGTGCTATGGCTCTGAAATCTGGGGTGTTAATTACTGCAAAATTATTGAGGATATTCAAGTTAAGGTGTGCAAATTAGTTCTTGAAGTGTCAATAAATACATGTAATGTGATGGTGCTTGGTGAGTGTGGTAGAGCTCCTTTACAGCTTACATATATGACAAGAGCTGTGAAGTACTGGTGCAGGCTGATACAACTGAGCCCAGAGAGACTACCATATATCAGTGTTACAAGATGCTAGCTGTTCTGGATGATTCAGGTCGCAGCACCTGGACCACCTGGGCCCGGAGAGACTACCATATATCAGTGTTACAAGATGCTAGCTGTTCTGGATGATTCAGGTCGCAGCACCTGGACCACCTGGGCCCGGAGAGACTACCATATACCAGTGTTACAAGATGCTAGCTGTTCTGGATGATTCCGGTCGCATCACCTGGACCACCTGGACCACCTGGGCCCGGAGAGACTACCAAATATCAGTGTTACAAGATGCTAGCTGTTCTGGATGATTCAGGTCGCAGCACCTTGACCACCTAGACCACCTGGGCCCGGAGAGGCTACCATATATCAGTGTTACAAGATGCTAGCTGTTCTGGATGATTCAGGTCGCACCATCTGGACCACCTGGGCCCGGAGAGACTACCATATATCAGTGTTACAAGATGCTAGCTGTTCTGGATGATTCAGGTCGCACGACCTGGACCACCTAGACCACCTGGGCCCCGAGAGACTACCATATATCAGTGTTACAAGATGCTAGCTGTTCTGGATGATTCAGGTCGCACCACCTGGACCACCTGGGCCCGGAGAGACTACCATATATCAGTGTTACAAGACGCTAGCTGTTCTGGATGATTCAGATCGCACCACCTGGACCACACACATTAAAAATATTTTATTCAGATTTGGATTTGGATATGCATGGATAGCACAAGAAGTTGGGGATAAAATTGTTTTTATTTCCATGTTTAAACATGACTAAGAGACTATTTGACAACTTGCAGCAAACCTGGAGTGTAAATGTGAACTTAAATTACTTAAATTCACCACTTCCATCTCACTTAAAAAGGATTTTAAGTAACTTTCCAATAGCAGTAAATACTGGAAGATACCATGCCTGACCATATGAATAAAGACTCTGCCCTCTGTCTATCTAAAAATAAGTACCTTATTGAAAATGAATATCATGTATTATTAATTTGTGAATCCTACAGCTCCCTTCGTAATGCACATTCAGATAAAAAATATTACCTCTAACCTTCAGCATACATTTATCTCTATTATTTCCTCAGATGCATATGATACCTTATATACTCTTCAAAAAAAGAAACTTGACATAGATGTAAAACCACTTTTTGCCAAATATCTAAAATAATTACATTAAATGAGAACCAAATAAGTCACAGAAAAATGATGTGTCTATAATTCGCAAAAACACATGCAAAGCACATAAACGTAGCGTTTGGGGATCAATTTTACAGCTTCATCCAAACGCAACCGCCTGTAGAAAACGTGCAGCACAGGATCCTGCATTTAGGCATACAGGCTCCCCTGCGGAATAGGTATAAAAATCCACATCAACAGTCCTTATAACGAAAGTAGAGGCCGTGACAGAATGCCAAGACTGAATGCAGCTCAACGGAACAACGCCATTGGGAGATTACAAGCTGGAGCAATTCCGCAAGAAGTGGCCAGGCATTTTGGCGTATCCAGACAGACAATCTCCGCACTGTGGACCCGATACAACAACACCAACAGAGTTCACGACAGACCAAGGTCAGGAAGACCAAGGGTGACAACCCAAGCACAAGATCGATACATCTGGCTTCGACACCTCCGAGATCGCACTACCACAGCCACGTCTAAAACCACACAGATCCCTGGGGTACGCAGAATATCAGATCAAACGGTACGCAACAGACTGAGAGAGGCTGGACTTTTGCACGAAGACCTGTTCGACGTCATGTATTGACCCCACGTCATCTGGGCGCGCACGTGTCTACAGACGTCGGGGTGAACGTTACGCCCCCAACTGTGTGCAGCTGGTTGTCCCATTTGGCGGCGGGAGTGTCATGGTATGGGCCTGAATTCACCAAGGAGGTAGGACGCCTCTCGTGCATGTGGCAGGTGCATTGACAGGTGTGCGTTACAGAGACTTGATCCTACAGCCTTACGTTCTTCCTCACGTCAACGTTCATGGCGGAAAGTTCCATCAGGACAACGCTCGACCGCATATTGCACGTGTTTGTCAGGACTTCTTACAGCACAACAACATCCAGACATTACCCTGGCCAGCCCGGTTACCAGATTTGTCCCCGATTGAGCATCTGTGGGACGAGTTGGATCAACCCAAACACTTCCGGCGCTTCTTGATGCACTTCAGCATGAATGGCAGCACATCCAACAGCGTGTTATTGACAACTTGATTGCATCTATGGGTCGTCGGTGTCAAGCGGTGATTGATGCAGGTGGTGGGCACAACCGATACTGACATTTTCTGTACCCCTGTGACATTAACTGTATTGTATACGTGTGTCTGTCTAGGTGACACGATTAATGTTTTGAACATTGTGTACATTGATCTTCAAACAGTGTTTCAATTATGGTTTCTGTGTCCTAATTTGAAACAATCGCATTACATTACATTTTGAAAGTCAGTGTCAAGTTTCTTTTTTTGAAGAGTATATAAAATATCTATTTTTCTTACCAAAGCTCATCAACTTAGGGTAAGTAGTAAATTATCCACTGCGAATAAGTAGAATTTTTTTTTTTTTAAATGTAAATAATGTGAATTTTCCCAGTTTGTAAACATACTAGCCACATATAGAAACTGTGCACGGAGAAAATACATTCTGGATTGAAATACAACACAGCAAGACCAAAATGATGCAGACGCTGTAGCAGCTGAATGATCCGACCATTAGAAAACGGGACCTGAACAACATCTGTTACGATGACGTTTAAAGATAAAAATGGAGTCAATAACGGGTATGACCACCCTGTGCCTGAATCACAGCAGTGCATCGGCGATCGACGCATGGAGTCCACCGAATGGGCATGGAAGGCCTGGGGAATGGCCTGCCATATCCTCCTCAAATCCTGTGCCAAGTCACGGACGTTATCTGGAGGATGTGGAGTGAGTATGTGAGTATGGTTTAACGCCGTTTTTAGCAATATTCCAGCAATATCACGGCGGGGAACACCAGAAATGGGCTTCACACATTGTACCCATGTCGGGAATCAAGCCCGGGTCTTCGGCGTGACGAGCGAACGCTTTAACCACTAGGCTACCCGACCGCCCCTGGTGGATGTGGAAGACGACGCAGACGGCGCTCCATTTCATCCCACACAAGCTCTATTGAGGAGAGATCTGGAGAATTTGCAGGCCATGGCAGTAACATGACATTGTTATGGTGAAGGAAATTGCGACCCTAGCCGTGTGCGGACGAGCGTTGTCCTGTTGAAATGTCAATCCCGGGCCATGACGTTGCAGGAAAGGAATGACCACAGGCCTCAGAATCTGATCTCTGTAGCCAACACCGGTGAGATTGCCCTGAACAACCACCAAAGGGGTTCGGTGCCGTGCTGTTATCCCACCCCAAATCATCACAGAGCCACCTCCAAAACGATTACTCTCCACAATACAGTTGCGTTCATAACGTTCTCCCAAACGCCGGTACACACGCTGGCGCCCGTCACTGTGGGAAATGTTGAACCTCGATTCATCTGTAAAGACAACATTTCTCCACCATATTCGAGGTTGCCGAACATGATTTCGGCCCCATCTTAGACGGTTGACGCGATGACGGTGTGTCAGGATGGGACGTATGGCAGGGCGTCGTGGTCGAATCCTGTACTGACGTAAACGATTCCCGACAGTGTTGGGATGGAAACGGCGCAGTCCAGGAATTGTCTGGGACGTCGTTACTGCCGTTTGGAACCTGTGTCGGAGATGTGTAACTCGAATCCATCTGTCCTGTCTTGGCGTCGTTACTCGGGGACGTCATGAACGTGGGTGGTCGGCAACGTCATTTGTGTTCTGATAACGCCTCACCAATGCCGATATCGTGTTACGATGGCATTGGAAATGTGTTGCCACCTGTTGTTGCCTCATTCCCGCTCGGATCATTCCAATGGCTTCATGACGCTGTGCAGCTGTCAATATGCTTGTGTCTGCGCCTGAGAAGTTTTGATTTTTTGAATGACCACAGATCATGCTTTCCAAAGTGACAGCGAATTTTGAGTTGCACATGCTGTGTACAGCTGCACAGGGTGCACGTGCAGTAACAAATTGCACGTCCATAGGCCCCCATCAATGACGTCATATCGCATGGCACGTGCATGAGCGTTTGAATGTCTTCAATTATTGCTGTGTTCAAACCTATATTTCATATGTGGACGGTGTGCCCGTGCACAGTTTCTTTATGTGTCTAGTATATGTCATTTTGCGTAGGCTTTATGTATTCCTGCATATGTATGTATTTTGGGCCAGTGGCCTTTTATTGAATAAATTGTCTGTCTGTCTGTCTGTCTGTCTGTCTGTCTGTCTGTCATACATTCAATGCAAAAAATAGACTGCTGTAAATGACGAAAACTGCTTTCTCTCTATATGACGTCAAAAGGCGGCAGAGAGGTTACACACGTAAAAAGAAAAGGGGCATAACTCAGCTATGCTTAGCTCCAGTTTATTTAAACTCAGGTCACTTGGTGAGATTTAGCTGTGGGTAAGGACAGTATATTTTCGTGGTATTTTGTTCACGAGTAACCAAACTATTCCAACACAAATATCGATATTGAAACTGAATATTCCGGGTCCCTTATATTACCGAAAGAAATGATGAAACTTACTTAATAAAAAAAGTAATAGCGAAATGAATGGCCCTATCTAAGCTGTAAATTAGTCTCTAGATTACAACATTCCCTCTGACTGTGCAAGTGTAATTTGGCTTATGTTGCACCATTATTAATGGAGTGAGTGAGTTTGATTTACGCCGCTGTAAGCAATATTCCAGCAGTATCACGATGGGGGACACCATAAATGGGCTTCACACATTGTAACCATGTCGGGAATCGAACCCGGGTCTTCGGCGTGACGAGCGAACGCTTTAACCACTAGCTAGGCTACCCGACCGCCCCCATTGTTAATGAAGCACTAGCCTTGTGATCAAATGTAATGAAATACTAAAAACATCACACCCTTCTATTTGATGTATGGCTGGTTTTATGTCTTTGACAACGTCGGAGAAAGACGACACTGGTATTTTGATTAATATATATATACTACCCTAATTACTTTTACAATTCTTGGAGAATTATAGTATACAGTTTAATATCCTGTGATCACAATATTTAGAAAAAGATGAACATTTTGATTATATAATGCAAAACGAGAGGGATAATTCGTAAATCGTTTGTGACAACGCGCACCTGCGAATCGTTAGATATCACTGTTATGTTTATCAAACGACCTAAAACACTATTCCAAGACCAAGACAATTCTCCTGGAAATGTGTGCGTATATTTTAACGCAAAATATCCATTTGGTTAAAGTAATATACTCAGTTTAAGTTTTAAAATAAAATGAAACGGCTATTCATGGAAGTTGTTTATATGAACTTATAATATTGACTTTGACACTCCAAAGAAATTTCTGTTGAAAAATACCAAATCATAGCAATGTATCTATTTTTAATTCCCTAATTCTTCCTATAATTCTCTTCCCATGCATATTCTGAACGAATAGAAGAATTGATAGCTTAAAAAAAGGGGGAAAATGCTACACTGTAAAATATGTATTTAGCTTTGTTTACATGTCAAACAAGTGCAGATTTTCGAGCACAGCGTTGTTTTCACACCTAACTTATTTTGCTTGATTTGATCTCGGCACTTTGTATTGGTGACAGAGACCATGTGTCATTTGATTCTAAAATGTATGAGGAATTCAAGGATGTATGTATCACAGCTGAGTTTGAAATACGCGTAATGTTACAGGCGTCTCATTACCGGTAGGCTACATGTGAAATGTGATTTTGTAATCACTATCTAATATGGCGGAAAGTTCACAGTATACAAAACTGTGAAGTGTATCTGCGTGTCTGATGTATTTTGAATGTGGGGAATCTGGTCAGTCGTAAGACGAGAGTGTAAAGAAGGTGTCACGCGCTGGTACGTAGCTTGATTGTAATAGTGAAATGGGAGAGAGAAATAGACATTACTACACGAGTGTCTGTCAGATACCATTGATCTTACAACGAGTTGTTTCAAAACGTATCTAACGAGCGAAAGCGAGTTAGATACGCTTTGTAACAACGAGTTGTAAGATCAATGGTATCTGACAGACACGAGTGCAGTAATCTGTTTCTTACACACCCTAAAATCGCACCTTTTTAGCATCGAACCGATGAATTTTGTCTCATGATTGCAGTAGCGCATTAATACATAATACCACTGTCATAAGTGACGTCATCCTATGTACTGCTTCCCAGCTAACACACGACGTTGTCACAACGTTGTGGAAAGGTTGTGGATTGGTAACGTCGTGAAATAACGTTGTCACAACGTTATTATGACGTCAACGTGCAACGTTATTTCACAACGTTATAACAGCGTTGCACATTCACGTTGTAAAAACGTTGTGCATCGGACATCGCACAACGTTTTGTAACAACGTTTCTGAAACGTCGGTGAAACGTTATAAAGTTTGCTTCTTGATAGTCATAAAGGAATAGAACTGCTTTATCAAAATCAACATGAATTTGTCAGAATACCAAGGCAGTAATGCATTACCTTTCTGTATATTCGGCATTTGAATTTTCATCTCTTAATACTAAAATTTCCAGAACGTAATTGCGTATCTCTATTACAACGTTAGTATTACGTTACATTGTAACGTTATTCCACAACGTAACAACAACGTTGCAAATTAACGTTGTGATAACGTTATGCTTTGGACATTACAACACTTTTTGTAAATGATGTTTAGGAAACCACTTGTAGATCTACCATCTCGTAGTTTTATTTTTTTAAAACATATATATCTATGAACGAAGTTATCTGTCTACTAAATGTTGTCTAAAGCAAAATTACAGTTAAAAACACATTGGCGCGCATTTTTTGCGGCGTGAGAGCGACTGCTGAAAAGTTTAGCCTGTTGCCTCGTGAAGTGACGTCAAAATGACGTCACATTGTCGCGGAAGATTTGTTGTCACCAGCCATCTTAGATCAAACTCACTCTGGATATATTACAACCAAGTGATTGTGCAGCAACGGGAACTGGACAGATGATCTGTGAATTCGGATAAGGTAAGTTATTTTTCAAAAGCAGTCTCCGCTTGTTGATATGTTTCTGTACATGCAGATAGTCAAATGATTTAATTGTATCGTATTATTCAGAAGTGGCGGGGTTTAGAATGCAGTTTGCCGGTCACTTTCACTGAGCTGAGCGTCAGTGTTGATAGTAATATTTGATACACAGAACGTGATGTATATAGAGGTGAAGGAAGCCCATGACGTTTTACCATATTATTATTTTATGGATACCAAGGGTAATTACCGAGGGCAAGCAGTAGGTATATGTTTGACCAGAATTCAGTCTGGCGGCGTTTGGTGGTCGTCATATTATGTTCGGGTTTCGATCGTAAGCATATGTCTGTAGGCCTAAATAGGCCTAACGTATGCATCGCCTACTGACCACTGACAGTTATCGCCATTTCTTCCGTGTTATTTCTGAAATCTGAAAGTTTACATGTACTAATAATCTGAAACAATGTGGCTCATTCAGGCCATGGGAAAGGTTGAGTAGATTTCTCTTATACAGCGAAGAGAGGGAATCAAAACAATGGAAGTATTTTCAGATCGACTCTCTGTAGGCTGCTAGTTATAGCCCTAGTCTAAAGGGCTCAATGATGTTATGAAAAATTGTATTTTCGGGAAGAGACAGAAACATACTTGTTGTTCCCGAAAAGGCCCAATCAGCACTGACTGAAGTAGCCTAAATGTCGATCATCTGGTTGTTGGTGCTGTCTATAAATTTTATTTGAGCAAGGCGCTTATCATGTGTATTTTTAATATTTCAAAAAACAAAGAATCAATTCATCATTTTTCGATAACTAGATCTATGTCCGACTCCCTTCTAATGAAAACGAGCAAAAGTAAAACGAGTCTAGTCGCGCGCTATAACGGGGGGTTTGCGGTATTGTTCTCGCTGGTGATGATAAGCTAGTCGATAATCAAAAGTTAAATACCACCAAACATTGTCAGTGATTTGGTCATCGTTTGTTGATTATTAAGGTGAGATAAGTGTAGATCTAGTCAGTGTGCACCAATGAAAAATACAATGGAATTGATAGCAACCATATTCGTTCGGTTTTCGATCTCCGTATGTTGCCCGGTAGGCTACCATACTACAGAATGATATTTAACGATATTGAACTGTATTATGTTAATAAACGTAGTAAGTATATGATACTTGGTTCTCTGAAACGTTTTGGCAATGAGAGAGAATAAAATGGTGACCGAAAACTGAACGAGTAAGTTCCAGTGCTAGCTACGAAATCGTACTGTAGCTAGATCTATATAAACAGCGCTGCGATGAAGATGTGAGTCGTAATTAGCTACAATGCCTGTCAAATATATCTGTTCCCGTTTGGATTCCGGTTTAGAAAAGGTCCCCAACAAACCATGTTTGTTCTAACATGATTGTGTGTCACTGTACTCTGACAGAGGTTGTGAGACGTGGCTCACTATAACAATCACTGGTTTGTCAGACCGGTGTATATGTAAAACCAAATTACATTAGGTGTTTTTTTTATGATGGTACTCATAATTTTGTTACTTATATCTGTAGCCTGAGTTTATTTCCGATCGGACCTTATACATGAAGACTTTAGATTTACAGTTTTCCTAAATTTTAGGCAATTATACAATGTATGTTATCTTTTTGTTTAGACTACAGATCTAAATGTATGCTTATTGAATATAGTTTTAGTTTTGACTTTTTTAATATGTTTTCGTTGCAGCAAGGGGGAAAATGTTACACGACCATTCCAGGAGATAGAATCAAGAATGTTGAATCATTGAGGAACACACCAAATAAACCCTGGGCTGTGAATTATGTTAACGTAAGTACAATTGTTTACAGTTACATTTCGTTGTCTATATCCATGTTAATTGGTGTTGTTTTTTTAGCTTGAAATGAATGCTAAGAATGTAGATCTATTTATATAAATCTATGCTCGTACCACGTTTTGTATTCAACCTGATTCTTGATGTCTCTGAATGAATGTTAAAATTTGTTTCCATCAGTCACTTGAATTATACATTATTGTTTGAATATTGATAAAACCTTATCTCCAAATGAATGTTTCTCGTCATATGAAATCTTTCATATACCTGCCCGAGATTTATTAAGCTGTTTGTATTTCAGGGAAGTGGAAGTGAACACAAAAGAAAGAAGATTCTGGCATTCAATAATTTCGAAAAGTGTATAAATTTTCTATAATCTAAAAATAATAAAATGTCAACGCAAATGTGTCTTGGAGTTCTTTGTTGAATGGTGACTTCGCATGACTGAAAGTTGAAGTATACTATATGGACTTGATTAGAGACCGACCATTTAATATTCAAGGAGGTGGGGACTTGGATTTTTTCTATGGAGATTACATATGTTTTCGGTCACAGCTACAAAAGCAGATATATGATTTTCTTTAACTCTATGAGCCTGAAGATGAGCACCTTGTATCTAGTTCTATGTCATTTTTTTGTGGCAGGCATTTTTTTCACCAGTCTGAATCGTAATTATTTTTGTCAAGAATTTTCGGTGACAATATATTTTTTCGATAATATTCCAGGACCCGACCCTCCCCAGAAAATATCACATGGTCAACCCCTTACATTGTCTGCCATTCTTTTTTTTGTGTCTTTCAGTACAAGCCTAAAGGATAATGGTGTCTGACTTTGTTATAGTCAAATCATGTATCTAGGTAACAGCTCAGTGGTGTTTTTACATTTTGAACATTGTTAGCAAAACACGAGTTAACTCACTGTTAACCGGGCTATTCGACGCCCTGGTTTTAAAATATTGGTAAAAGGTATCTCGAATCATACACATTCACGTGACTAAAGCATATTCTAAAACATTTTTTGGGGTTGTTTTTACAACATTTTAGTGTGGATAGTCACAACCGTATTTCATCCTTGTAACACAAAGTTATTTCACGTCGTGACAACGTCCGTGGTAGTACACGGAATAACGTTGTAGGGACGCATTATTATAACATTGCCACAACGTAAATTACAACATAACCACAACGTCAAATACAACGTTCCCTCAACGTAAAAATACAACGTTCCCACAACGTAAAATACAACGTCATCACAACGTTGTGACGACGTGAATATGACGTAACACAACGTTATGCCATGACGTTGTGACAACATAAATGGGAGTCCACAGAATAACGTTATATGGACGTAACATCCACAACGTTGCCACAACGTAAACACAACGTTGTCACGACGTTGTCACAACGTGAAATTGTTAGCTGGGTTACTACTCATAAATAATGTGACCCTACACAAAAAGGTTTCCGTCCTATCTGTGGATTATCAAGGCGATGATGAAAATGCATACTAGACAAAAACCAAGAACACGCTGGGTGCCAAGTTGAAAGTTTACACCTCAAAGAAATGACCAAATATGTACAACAATGTTTACTTCCATATGACATCACTACCGATGACCGACTTTTACAAAATGGCGTGTTCACTGACAACAGTGCGCGGGATTTCCAGAGGAGATTTTCGTTGATTGAGGGATCGTATACACATAAATGTGTCACGTAAGTAATCAGAAACATTCTGACAATCTGCGTACTGTTATTTGTTTACCATGTTTTCCAATGTAACAAAGAGAATTAGTCAGAAATGCAGATAACTACCGTCATCGTTGTGCGTGATTTAGCGTCAGTCATGTCGTCACACAGGACGGAACTTTTACGGCTTCTGTTGAATTTACCACATCATTGTAATGTATATATGTGTAATTCCATAATTAGTGCAACGATACTCTTCCCATGAATATTCTCAAACGCGTGATCGAGCCAAGGTATGCAACAATTAGACGAAAGTACCTCTTTAATGCTACACAGTGTAAAATTTGAATTTTGCTTTGTTTACATTTCAGCAAGTACAATTTTCCGAGCACAGTTTTCGTTTCCATACCTAATTTATTTCGCATGATTTCATCTAGATAATTTGCATTGGTGACAAAGACCATTTATCCATTGTTTCGAAAATGTATGAGGAATTCAGGGGTGCATGTGTATAGCAGCGGAGTTTGAAATATACCTGATCGAATAGGCGTCTCATAACCGGCATTTTGTATACACAATCCAATATGGCGGAACGCTTCGGCGTTCGTGTATGCATATTTTCCAAAACATTCTAGACGATTCTAGGCTTATCAGCGACGTTTCAGAATTATCATTAGTGATTTGATACCCGTGATCGCTAATATGGTATTTTTCTACTTTAATTATTCGAGTAAATATCCGATATTTAGATTTCTAAACACACAGTAAATATTTATATAACGCCGTGAATTGTGATTTGGCGAGATTTACAATGTACCTAATTGTCTAAAATGGCAGTAAATGATAAACAGAAGGGGGAATTCAAAACTGTGAAGTGTTTGCGTGATGTATTTTGAATTTTATTCGATTTCGAAGTGAGGGTTGAAGAGGAGGGACATATGTGTTGCTGTGGCAGCCAGGGCGTTTACACTCTGAAAACCCGATAATGTTGACATAACAACAGATAATGTAACTGATAATAATATCAAACAAACTCGCAGACGAGGAAGAGTTTGTTTATTTTTATTATTAACTACACGGTCCTATTTTTCAATACAGACGTAGGTGAACATTCGACTGAAGCACGAGCAACTTATGAATGACTTACACTCAGGAAAGTAGTCCGTCATCATCTGACCCTAGGTCATCACCATGGAGTAGCCAATCACGGGCCTGGAATTCGATCTCACACATATGTTTGATACCAGTTATCTCAAATGGGTTTCTCACCCACACTCCGTCGCAGTGGTGACTCAGCATAACACCACTGCCACAGGCTAATTTGCATATCACGTGTCAGGACTTTTCTCTTGTTTGTAAACAAACGCGCTTTTTCAGAAATCAGTATAGAACGGACTAATGCAAGTATTTGGGGGCGCTTTACATATTGTTTTGCATAACTATATAGATATGCTACTACAACTGCGACAGTGAGTTGCATGACAATATATATTTATGCATCAAAGTGACCGTTTGGCAAGCTCTCCGTTGGGCTTCGATGACAGCACGTGGAGCCGTACAACCAATGTAAACATAGGATAACTACGCAAAAACAAGTAGATTTTTACGTATTTGCATACTTTCTCAATGAAAGTTAACCATTCTTTGACATTTGTTTATGAAAATGTGTAGACTTGTCAAACATGAAACGGATGAAAAGCATATGCAATATCTTGAATGGACTGTGAAAGATGTGACGAATCGTCACATGGCGCTGGCCTGTGGCAGAGGTACTATGCCAGCTGGCTGCCGGCCGCATGGAACTCTGGGTAGGAGAGTGTTTCTCACCCACAGGTGTGTAAGAAAATAAATTTCTCGCCAATCAGAAATATTTCTTTTTAAATTTCAGCAGCAATAATATGCAACACATCTCCATTTGTTAATCTATATCGCCCACATGAGGCCTGTAATGTACTTGCATACATCGCGAAGCCAGCATTGTGCTGCCCTGTGAATTACCGATATCGTATTTAGCAGAGAAAACAGAAGACAGCTTTAGTGTTTAGACCTAAGCCGGAATGCCGTGACGTCATCGACAGTGTGACGTCACTGTCATTGTACATTTGGCGCCACGTCAGCTGAGCGAACCTCGCCTCGGTCTGAGGTCACCGAGTGCAGAGAGATGTAAACAAACAGTTTTTTTTGTGTTTTTCACGATTAATTACAAACTTATTGCATAAAACTAACACAGAAATATATGACGACATGCATGAACATATCACGAGGTGCGGTGCTTACATATCAATCACACATCATCTCTATTTACACTCAGTTAACAATTTTCTTACCTGATCTTCAGAACTTCCAAAGTCAACAAATGACAAAATGTCTGACAAAGTTTTTACAAGTTTTATTCACATCCAAAAACAACAAACAGTTTCACGTAAATAAAGACATATGTACACACGACGACGTGAACGGCACACCACGTCACTGTCAGGTCTCCCCCACCGTCTACACAAACACGACACTGACGTCACTGAGCGCCGCGGGACACGAGGAGATCCAACACTCGCGTATGTCGTGCGCCCGTCGTTGTTCCTGGCGTCGATGTCCACCACGTTCAGAGACAGCAGAAACTTCACCATTTCCAAGTCTCCTCCCCAACAGGCGAAGTGAAGGGTGTTGCTACCGTTCCCGTCCACCAGTGACACATCGGCCCCTTCACTCACCAGGAGCTCCACCACGTCTCTCTGTCCATACCCTGCTGCCGTCATCACCGGTGTCTCGCTCCACCTCCACCTACAATTGACGTCCACGCCCCGAGACATGAGCCGCTTCACCTCCTCCAGGTCCCCGTCCCTGCTAGCGTCATGGAGGTCCTCGCAGTCTGCTGGTGATGGAGTCGCTGTAACACAAAGTAAACTCTATACACTTCCAGACATCTTCGTCATACATCTACATGGTTCACACCTCAACGTGGTGACACGTGACACGGTACGTCATCAACCACTTCCAACATGGCTGACAATACAAGGATCAAGGGGAAGGACGACAGCTGGTTCATGTAATCAAGGATTATGTGGTCAATGTTTAAAATCTTTCTTTCACACCCAGTTGTAACATTATTCTGTGTGTGGCTGTGAGTGTCAACGTTTGATGGACTGAGCTTTATGAGATGATACTGTCAGTACAGTTGTTGTTTGGAAATATTAGATAGATCTTATAAGACATGAAATTGGAGTTTGTCAGTCTGTTTGTTTGCAGTAGTCCAGCAATAAGATGGCGGAGTCTGGTACAGACAGACAGTCCAGTGGTTGCCAACATGAGCACCGATCTACACAACTGGGATACGATGACATGCAAGACACAAGTCAGAACCCCAACGGGTCTATACCCCAGCTTGTTAATTGTTGGGGGGATTAAAGTGTAGGCTTTCTACCTGCTGGGTTCTCCCACCTACCCTGTGTAGCAGGCTTTTTTGTGGTCGTCACTGGTGTCCTCGCGGTCCGACTCGGGTCGCTCGAGGCTGAAACACAGAACATGCTGTTCAGAAAACAATACAAACTAAATAAGCATTATACATACAAGATAATCGACAAAGTTTGTGTTTTTAAAATTTTGACTGATGAATACAATTTCAAAACCATTCATCTTAGTAAAGGTATAAATATAAGGTCGTCTAGCGACTAACAAATCACTCAAACGACAAGATTCGTTCATAAATACAACACAAACATTGAGATTGCTGTTCATCTGAGCCGCGCGTCTGTACAGGCTTGTTGGATTGAGTCTTATGGTGGTACTGGCAATACAATTGACTTGTTTCAAATTATTAGAATAATAAGAGACTACATTTATCAGCTTGTTATTGTAGAGACTGTTCATATGAAGGTTTGTGGAGTGAACTTTCAGGCTTATATTTGTTACATGTTGATGTGACCTCATCTCGTACAAAGTTGGACAGTGACAGTATCTACCACCTGCTGGGTTCTCCCACCTACCATGGGTCGTCACTGTCGTCATCTGTGCAGCCCTTTCTCCGTGGCTCCGGTCGCTCGAGGCTGAAACACAAAATATGCTGTTCAGTTGGGTTGGGTGAGTTGGGTTTTACTGGTTCTTAGCAATATTCCAGCAATATCTGGGCGGGGAACACTAGACATGGGCTTCGCACATAGTACCCATGTGGGGGAATCGACCCCAGTTTTTCCGCGCGAAGGGCGAATACTTTAACCACTAGGTTACCCACCACCCAAAACCCCCATATATGCTGTTCAGAAAATTATATATTGCAGGTAAACATTATAACTACTGGCCTCAGAGAAGCTTTTGCCTTTCAACAAATGTGTGACTTATAATACATGTGTTACAGTAGAAATATTATTAATATACCATAGCATGGTGACTGACAAATTTTGGAAATCACTTATATTTATTATTTATTATATTTTTTTATTTATTGAATCACTTCCTGAATTAGTCTAAGCTGCACACTGCCTATGTGCTAACTGCTGAGATATATCTCTTCTCTTGGTGGAAGTTGCAGGAACTGAATAGATTGTTATTTTGTTGTCATAATAATATAATCATACAACATACAACATAAATGAACATTACTACATCAGCAATAGAAATTGGCACTCGTCCTATAGTCTTTGCCAAACATCCCAATAGTTCAGATATCATAAATACTAGGCTAGTAGACATATGTCATTCTTTAGGGTTTTATATGTTACCATTATGAGGACTAAGGACTAAACATGTTAGTTTATATTGCTGTACACAGAATACACAGAATATGTGCATTTATTATTTTGGAACTTTACAACATGGTATTACATCAGCTACCTACCCTTAATTCCCAATTATGGAATGATTAGTATTTTAGTCTGACTTCGTTAGTGTGGGTGGAATCGTTATGACAATGAAATGGTCCCCGCAAGTTGGTGCGTTGTTGCATAATATCTGCAATTGAGTATCAGCACTGTGAATAGCAAACCTACTTCAAATACTGAACATTGTTTTCTAATTTTCATTGCCTGCTATGTTATTACTACTGTATATTTAAATTATACTCAGGTATTTGTTGCGAGTGAGAATCAATGCACATCGTTATATATATTTTGACCAGGATAGGACGCCCACCAGTGTAATTCTGGAGGAAAATATATTTCTCGTGCATTTCAACGTCTGTGGACAATGGGCATTTAACACAATTGTTTCATCGACTACTGTCTTGATGGTTTCTCTGTGTACATATTGCCTTTGCCAATTGATGATAACAGGCTACTAAATGTAGAGTGATGCAACCTATCGTAAATTATTTGTTGTTCCGAGTGACTTTGCTTGATGTTTTAGTCCCCACCCTCCCCAATACAAACACTCTCTTAACTAGACTCTGAAACTGGTGCATTTTACGCCGTTTGGTGTCTCGGGCTACACAGTATTACAAACGTCGATATACGACATGCTACAGATTAATATTTCAGTGAGGACATTTTCTTGATGATATACAATCAATGTAAAAGAGCAACAGGTCTACTTGACTACGCGCGTGTGCAACACAGTGGTAATTCAGTGTCAGGAAAACCATTTGCAACACTGTCATAATTCAGCATTCCGAGCGATGCGGCAGTACATTCATCACAGATCAGGTTACTATCTGAGGCAGAAACTGTAGCCGGCACTACAAGATGTTTGATACGGTGTTTGGTTGTGTAAAGAAGGGAATAAACATGTGGCTCTATAAAGTGATAAGACTGAAATGCCGATTGCCCGTGTGACATTCGCCAAATTGTTTTCGCATTTAGCCTAACGTCCGTTCTAACTTAGTCATAAAATAATGAGAATCATGCACATTTTCTCTTATATATTCTACATTTCCTTGCAATTCTTCAAAAGCAATGCAAAAATACATTTGTTCCTGATAATATTTTCCGGATTCGAAGAACAAAGCTGCAGGCCTTGAGTGTAAAATTAATATGGCTGACACATTTGGCCGTTCTATGATGCAGGACAACGTTTTAAAAATATGAGCGAAAAAACACATCCGACACTTGACTGAACAGATTTAGAATCATCTGATATAGTCTTCAGTCCCAGTTGTAAATAATTGTTATTAGTTCAGAGATGAAACTTACAAGCATATATTATGCAATATACTGATTAAAATAGAACAAGCTTTTCAGTTGAAACGAAGTATGAATGTTTACATCCAGACGTTTGTTATCCCCGGTGACGGAGCACCTTTAGAATACAGTACCACAACTTCTCGTGAGGACAATCTCTGCCGTAGGTCACATGTCACAAGACAAGCATCCAGTTTTAGTGAGAATCCGTCGGACGCGAACCCGCGATCTTCGGATTGTTAGCCTGACAGCTAGATATATCACAAACTCCGACGTGATGCACTTAGACATATCTCAAAGTCAGACATGATACAGCTAGACATATCACAAACTCTAACATGATACAGCTAGACATATCACAAACTCCGACATGATACAGCTACACATATCACAAACTCCTACATGATACGGCTACACATATCACAAACTCGGACATGATACAGCTAGACATATCACAAACTCCGACATGATACAGCTACACATATCACAAACTCCGACATGATACAGCTACACATATCACAAACTCCTACATGATAAAGCTACACATATCACAAACTCGGACATGATACAGCTACACATATCACAAACTCGGACATGATACAGCTACACATATCACAAACTCCTACATGATAAAGCTACACATATCACAATCTCGGACATGATACGGCTACACATATCACAAACTCGGACATGATACAGCTACACATATCACAAACTCGGACATGATACGGCTACACATATCACAAACTCGGACATGATACAGCTACACATATCACAAACTCCAACATGATACGGCTACACATATCACAAACTCGGACATGATACGGCTACACATATCACAAACTCGGACATGATACAGCTACACATATCACAAACTCCGACATGATACAGCTGGACATATCACAAACTCCGACATGATACAGCTACACATATCACAAACTCCGACATGATACAGCTACACATATCACAAACTCCGACATGATACAGCTACACATATCACTAACTCCGACATGATATAGCTACACATATCACAAACTCGGACATGATACAGCTACACATATCACAAACTCGGACATAATACAGCTACACATATCACAAACTCTAACATGATACAGCTACACATATCACAATCTCCGACATGATACAGCTACACATATCACAAACTCCGACATGATACAGCTACACATATCACAAACTCCGACATGGTACTGCTCGTCATATCAAAACCAATCTAATTTGCCTTCTTATATTGACCGACCGTGAAGGTCCGGGAGAGAATATGTCTTCAGCAACCAATGATTGCCGTAAAAAGGCGACTATGCTTGTCGTAAAAGGCGACTATGCTTGTCGTAAAAGGCGACTAACGTGATCGGGTGGTCAGGCTCGTTGACGTGGTTGTTGCATGTCATCGGTCCCAATTGCCTTGATCGATGCTCATGATGTCAATCACTGGATTGTCTGGTCCAGACTCGATTATTTACAGACAGCAGTCATATAGTTGGAATATTGCTGAGTGCGACGTAAAACAACAAACAAACAAACAAACAAACAAATCTTATGTAGACCACATTGATCGATTTGGGATCAAGGAATACATATTTGAATGGAGTTCAACCTTGTTTTGTTTATCATTGTCGACAATAAAGACAAACCAAACATCATTATGAACCCACCATGGACGGTCGTGCCGTGCCTATATAACACGACACACACTTGACTGGCACCACTTCCCATGATGCACCGGTATAACAGGAAGATGGGTTGTCGTCGGAGGCAAAGATGTTGGTGTTGCAGACATCTTTAGGGTCAGCATTGATGACGTCAACATCTGCACGTGCATTTTCAAGTTTATAGTTGGCACATGAAACTGGGGACGAAGTAGGAATTAATATATTTTCAGTACGAACGCACGCATCAGGGTTTCCTGAACTTAGATTTTGTGTGTTACGCAACCAAGGAAATGGACAAATACATGCAAATACCGTCACACTACATTACTCATGCCTTCTGCAGTTAGTTCTAAGGTGAAAATGTCTTTTGACTACACTATCTTAAACACATATTAACAGATCTAATGACGTCATATTCAATGACGTCACACATAGTTTTAGAAAAAAGCTCTTCAGTCACAGAATTACTTCTTGGACTACAAGCCAGGCAAAACGATGAGATCACTGACCTTACCAACATTGAAAAGAAACGAATATATCCTTTGTGTACAATAGTAAAACAGCATGTATTTCTGAGCATCAAAGTGAACATTGCACATATATCGCAACAGCATCGTATTTTTGGCATATTGGTCAAGTCATGTGTATCATACAGAACATGGCACGAGTATCCCACAACATCGTATTTCTATCACATTCATAAAGCCTTGTGTATCGCTACAGCATCGTATTTTTGGCATATTGGTCATGTTATGTGCATCGCTACAGAGTCTTATTTGTGACTTATTGAACATGTCATCTGTAGCGCTACAACATCGTATTTGTGTCATATTGATCATGTCATGTGTAGCGCTACAGCATCGTATTTGTGTCACATTGATCATGTCATGTGTATCGCTACAGCATGTTATTTCTGTCATATTGATCATGTTATGTGCATCGCTACAGTATCGGATTTATCTCATATTGAACATGTCATCTGTATCGCTTCAGCATCGTATTTGTGTCATATTGGTCATGTTATGTGTATCGCTACAGCATCGTATTTGTGTCACATTGATCATGTCATGTGTATCGCTACAGCATGTTATTTCTGTCATATTGATCATGTTATGTGCATCGCTACAGTATCGGATTTATCTCATATTGAACATGTCATCTGTATCGCTTCAGCATCGTATTTTTGTCATATTGATCATGTCATGTGTATCGACGCAGCATCCTTTTTATGTCATATTGATCATGTCATGTGTATCGCTACAACATCGTATTTGTGTCATATTGGTCACGTTATGTGTATCGCTACAAAGTCGTTTTTGTATCATATTCATCATATCATGTGCATCGCTACACCATCTTATTTGTGTCAAATTCTCCATGTCATGTATATCGCCAAATCATCTTATTTGTGTCATATTTATCATGTCATCTGTATCGCTACAAAATCGTATTTGTGTCATATTCATAATGTCATTTGTATCGCTAAAGCATCGTACTTTTGTCATATTCATCATGTCATATGTATCGACGCAGCATCCTTTTTATGTCATATTGATCATGTCATGTGTATCGCTACAACATCGTATTTGTGTCATATTGATCATGTCATGTGTATCGCTACAACATCGTATTTGTGTCATATTGATCATGTCATGTGTATCGCTACAGCATCGGATTTGTGTCATATTGATCATGTCATGTTTATCGCTACAGCATGGCATTTCTGTTCTATTGATCATGTCATCTGTATCACTACAACATCGCATTTGTGTCATATTAATCATGGCATGTATATCGCCACAGCATCGTATTTTTGTTCTATTCATCATGTCATGTGTATCGACGCAGCATCCTTTTTATGTCATATTGATCATGTCATGTGTATCGCTACAACATCGTATTTGTGTCATATTGATCATGTCATGTGTATCTCTACAACATCGTATTTTTGTCATATTGATCATGTCATGTGTATCGACGCAGCATCCTTTTTATGTCATATTGATCATGTCATGTGTATCGCTACAACATCGTATTTGTGTCATATTGATCATGTCATGTGTATCACTACAACATCGTATTTGTGTCATATTGATCATGTCATGTGTATCTCTACAACATCGTATTTTTGTCATATTGATCATGTCATGTGTATCGACGCAGCATCCTTTTTATGTCATATTGATCATGTCATGTGTATCGCTACAACATCGTATTTGTGTCATATTGATCATGTCATGTGTATCGCCACAGCATCGTATTTGTGTCATATTGATCATGTCATGTGTATCGCTACAACATCGTATTTGTGTCATATTGATCATGTCATCTGTATCGCTACAACATCGCATTTGTGTCATATTAATCATGGCATGTATATCGCCACAGCATCGTATTTTTGTTCTATTCATCATGTCATGTGTATCGACGCAGCATCCTTTTTATGTCATATTGATCATGTCATGTGTATCGCTACAACATCGTATTTGTGTCATATTGATCATGTCATGTGTATCTCTACAACATCGTATTTTTGTCATATTGATCATGTCATGTGTATCGACGCAGCATCCTTTTTATGTCATATTGATCATGTCATGTGTATCGCTACAACATCGTATTTGTGTCATATTGATCATGTCATGTGTATCACTACAACATCGTATTTGTGTCATATTGATCATGTCATGTGTATCTCTACAACATCGTATTTTTGTCATATTGATCATGTCATGTGTATCGACGCAGCATCCTTTTTATGTCATATTGATCATGTCATGTGTATCGCTACAACATCGTATTTGTGTCATATTGATCATGTCATGTGTATCGCCACAGCATCGTATTTGTGTCATATTGATCATGTCATGTGTATCGCTACAACATCGTATTTGTGTCATATTGATCATGTCATCTGTATCGCTACAACATCGTATTTGTGTCATATTGATCATGTCATGTGTATCGCTACAACATCGTATTTGTGTCATATTGATCATGTCATTTGTATCGCTGCAGGATCGTTTCTCTGTTATGCTGATCAAGACATGTGTATCGATACAGGATGGTATTTATGTCATATTGACAATGTCATTTGTACCTCTATAGCATCGTATTTGTGTTATATTGATAATGTCATCTGTATCGCTACAGCATCGTATTTTTGTCATGTCATGTGTATCGCTATTTGTGTTATATTGAACATGTCATGTGTATCGCCACAGTATCAAATTTGTGTCATATTGAACATGTCATGTGTATCGCTACAGCATCGTTACTGTGGCATGTTGATCAAGTCATCGATGTATCGATGTAGTATGGTATTTATGTCATATTGACAATGTCATTTGTACCGCTACAGCGTTGCATTTGTGTCATATTGATCATGTCATATGTAGCGCTACAGCATGCTATTTGTGTCAAATTGACAATGTCACATGTATCGCTACAGCATCCTTCATATGTCATATTGATCATGTCATGTGTATCGCTACAGCAATTTATTTGAGTCATATTGATCATGTCATGTATATCACTACAACATCGCAATTGTGTCATATTGATCATGTCATATGTAGCGCTACAGCATGCTATTTATGTCAAATTGACAGTGTCACATGTAGCGCTACAGCATCCTTTTTGTGTCATATTGATCATTTTAAGAGTATCGCTACAGCTTGGTATTAATGTCATATTGTTCATGTCATGTGTATCGCTACAAACTACTTTTTATATCATATTGATCATGTCATGTGTATCGCTACAACATCGTATTTGTGTCACATTGATCATGTCAAGAGTATCGCCACAGCATCGTATTTAGGTCATATTGTTCTAGTCATGTGTATCGCTACAGCATCCTTTTTGTGTCATATTGATCATGTCATATATATCACTACAGCATTGTATTTGTGTCATATTGGTCATGTCATGTGTATCGCTACAGCATCGTATTTGTGTCATATTGATCATGTCAAGAGTATCGCCACAGCATCGTATTTAGGTCATATTGTTCTAGTCATGTGTATCGCTACAGCATCGTTTCTGTGTCATGTTGATCAAGTCATCTGTATCAATACATCATGTTATTTCTTTGTAATATTGACAATGTCATTTGTACCGCTATAGCATGTTATTTGTGTCATATTGATTTTTCCATCTTCAGCGCTCAAGCATCATATTTCTGTCATATTGATCATGTCATTTACACCGCTACAGCATGTTATTTGTGTCATATTGATTTTTCCATCTTCAGCGCTCAAGCTTCATATTTCTGTCAAATTGATCATGTCATTTACACCGCTACAACATCGTATTTGTGTCATATTGATCATGTCATGTTTATCGCTACAGCATGATATTTCTGTTATATTGATCATGTCTTCTGTATCACTACAACATCGCATTTGTGTCATATTAATCATGGCATGTATATCACTACAACATCGTATTTGTGTCATATTAATCATGGCATGTATATCGCCACAGCATCGTATCTTTGTCATATTCATCATGTCATGTGTATCGACGCAGCATCCTTTTTATGTCATATTGATCATGTCATGTGTATCTCTACAACATCGTATTTGTGTCATATTGATCATGTGATTTGTAGCGCTACAGCATCCTTTTTATGTTATATTGATCATGTCATGTGTATCGCTACAACATCGTATTTGTGTCATATTGACAATGTCATTTGTACCTCTACAGCATCGTATTTGTGTTATATTGATAATGTCATCTGTATCGCTACAGCATCGTATTTTTGTCATGTCTTGTGTATCGCTACAACATCGTATTTGTGTCATATCGATCATGTTATGTGTATAGCTAGAGCTTATTATTTGTGTCATATTGATCAAGTCATTTGTATAGCTAGAGCTTTTTATTTGTGTCATATTGATCATGTCATTTGTATCACTACAATATCGTATTTGTGTCATAATCATGGCATGTATATCGCCACAGCATCGTATTTTTGTCATATTCATCATGTCATGTGTATCGCTACAACATCGGATTTGTGTCACATTAATCATGTCATTTACACCGCTACAGCATCGTATTTGTGTCATATTGATTTGTCCATCTTCAGCGCTCAAGCATCATATTTCTGTCATATTGATCATGTCATTTACACCGCTACAGCATCGTATTTCTGTCATATTGATCATGTCATGTGTATCGCTACAACATCGTATTTGTGTCATTTTGATCATGTCATTTGTATCGCTACAGCATCGTATTTGTGTCATATTGATCATGTCATGTGTATCGCTACAACATCGTATTTGTGTCATATTGATCATGTCATGTGTATCGCTGCAGCATCGTTTCTCTGTCATGTTGATCAAAACATGTGTATCGATACAGGATGGTATTTATGTCATATTGATAAAGTCATCTGTATCGCTACAGCATCGTATTTTTGTCATGTCATGTGTATCGCTACAACATCGTTATTATGTCATATTGATCATGTCATGTGTATCGCTACAACATCGTCCTTGTGTCATATCGAACATGTCGTGTGTATCGCTACAACATCGTATTTGTGTTATATTGATCAGGCCATGTTTTTCGCTACAATATGGTATTTGTGTCATATTGATCATGTCATGTGTATCGCTACATCATCATTTTTGTGTCATATTGATCTTGTCATGTCTATCGCTACAGCATCGGATTTTCGTCCCATTAATCATGTCATTTGTATCGATACAACATGTTATTGGTGTCATATTAATCATGCATTGTGTATCGATACAGCATCTTCTTTATGTCATATTGACAATGTCAATTGTAACACTACAGCATCGTATTAGTATCATATGGATCATGTCATCTGTAGGGGAACAGCATCGTATTTGTGTCATATTGATGATGTCATGTGTATCGCTACAGCATCATATTTGTGTCATATTGATCATGACATGTGTAATGCTACAGCATCGGATTTGTGTCATATTGATCATGTCATGTGTATCGCTACAGCATCATATTTGTGTCATATTGATCATGACATGTGTAATGCTACAGCATCGGATTTGTGTCATATTGATCATGTCATGTGTATCGCCACAGCATCCTTTTTGTGTACTATTGATCATGTCATGTGTATCGCTACAGCATCGGATTTGTGTCACATTGATAATGACATGTGTATTGCTACAGCATCGTATTTGTGTCATATTGATGATATCATGTGTATCGCTACAGCATCGGATTTGTGTCATATTGATCATGTCATGTGTATTGCTACAGCATCGGATTTGTGTCATATTGATCGCGTCATGTGCATCGCTACACCTTTGTGTCGTGTCAGTATCATCATGATCATGTCATCTGTATCGCCTTCGTATCATATTAATCATTTCATGTGTGTCGCCTCAGTGTCATATTAATCATTTTATGTGTGTCGCCTCAGTGTCATATTGATCATGTCATGTGTGTCGCCTCAGTGTCATATTGATCATGTCATGTGTGTCGCCTCAGTATCATATTGATCATGTCATGTGTGTCGCCTCAGTATCATATTGATCATGTCGTGTGTGTCGCCTCAGTATCATATTGATCATGTCATGTGTGTCGCCTCAGTATCATATTGATCGCGTCACGTGTGTCGCCTCAGTATCATATTGATCATGTCGTGTGTGTCGCCTCAGTGTCATATTGATCATGTCGTGTGTGTCGCCTCAGTATCATATTGATCATGTCGTGTGTGTCGCCTCAGTATCATATTGATCATGTCGTGTGTGTCGCCTCAGTATCATATTGATCATGTCGTGTGTGTCGCCTCAGTGTTATATTGATCGTGTCGTGTGTGTCGCCTCAGTGTCATATTGATCATGTCGTGTGTGTCGCCTCAGTGTCATATTGATCATGTCGTGTGTGTCGCCTCAGTGTCATATTGATCATGTCGTGTGTGTCGCCTCAGTGTCATATTGATCATGTCGTGTGTGTCGCCTCAGTATCATATTGATCATGTCATGTGTGTCGCCTCAGTGTCAGATTGATCATGTCGTGTGTGTCGCCTCAGTGTCATATTGATCATGTCATGTGTGTCGCCTCAGTGTCATATTGATTATGTCATGTGTGTCGCCTCAGTGTCATATTGAGCATGTCGTGTGTGTCATCTCAGTGTCATATTGATCATGTCGTGTGTGTCGCCTCAGTATCATATTGATCATGTCGTGTGTGTCGCCTCAGTGTCATATTGATCATGTCATGTGTGTCGCCTCAGTGTCATATTGATCATGTCGTGTGTGTCGCCTCAGTATCATATTGATCATGTCGTGTGTGTCGCCTCAGTATCATATTGATCATGTCGTGTGTGTCGCCTCAGTATCATATTGATCATGTCATGTGTGTCGCCTCAGTGTCATAGCGGTCATGTCGTGTGTGTCGCCTCAGTGTCATATTGATCATGTCATGTGTGTCGCCTCAGTGTCATATTGATCATGTCATGTGTGTCGCTTCAGTGTCATATTGATCACATCATGTGTGTCGCCTCAGTATCATATTGATCATGTCGTGTGTGTCGCCTCAGTATCATATTGATCATGTCGTGTGTGTCGCCTCAGTATCATATTGATCATGTCGTGTGTGTCGCCTCAGTATCATATTGATCATGTCGTGTGTGTCGCCTCAGTGTTATATTGATCGTGTCGTGTGTGTCGCCTCAGTGTCATATTGATCATGTCGTGTGTGTCGCCTCAGTGTCATATTGATCATGTCGTGTGTGTCGCCTCAGTGTCATATTGATCATGTCGTGTGTGTCGCCTCAGTATCATATTGATCATGTCATGTGTGTCGCCTCAGTGTCATATTGATCATGTCGTGTGTGTCGCCTCAGTGTCATATTGATCATGTCATGTGTATCGCCTCAGTGTCATATTGATTATGTCATGTGTGTCGCCTCAGTGTCATATTGAGCATGTCGTGTGTGTCATCTCAGTGTCATATTGATCATGTCGTGTGTGTCGCCTCAGTATCATATTGATCATGTCGTGTGTGTCGCCTCAGTGTCATATTGATCATGTCATGTGTGTCGCCTCAGTGTCATATTGATTATGTCGTGTGTGTCGCCTCAGTATCATATTGATCATGTCGTGTGTGTCGCCTCAGTATCATATTGATCATGTCATGTGTGTCGCCTCAGTATCATATTGATCATGTCGTGTGTGTCGCCTCAGTATCATATTGATCATGTCGTGTGTGTCGCCTCAGTGTTATATTGATCGTGTCGTGTGTGTCGCCTCAGTGTCATATTGATCATGTCGTGTGTGTCGCCTCAGTGTCATATTGATCATGTCGTGTGTGTCGCCTCAGTGTCATATTGATCATGTCGTGTGTGTCGCCTCAGTATCATATTGATCATGTCGTGTGTGTCGCCTCAGTGTCAGATTGATCATGTCGTGTGTGTCGCCTCAGTGTCATATTGATCATGTCATGTGTGTCGCCTCAGTGTCATATTGATTATGTCATGTGTGTCGCCTCAGTGTCATATTGAGCATGTCGTGTGTGTCATCTCAGTGTCATATTGATCACGTCGTGTGTGTCGCCTCAGTATCATATTGATCATGTCGTGTGTGTCGCCTCAGTGTCATATTGATCATGTCATGTGTGTCGCCTCAGTGTCATATTGATCATGTCGTGTGTGTCGCCTCAGTATCATATTGATCATGTCGTGTGTGTCGCCTCAGTATCATATTGATCATGTCGTGTGTGTCGCCTCAGTATCATATTGATCATGTCATGTGTGTCGCTTCAGTGTCATATTGATCACATCATGTGTGTCGCCTCAGTATCATATTGATCATGTCGTGTGTGTCGCCTCAGTATCATATTGATCATGTCGTGTGTGTCGCCTCAGTGTCATATTGATCATGTCATGTGTGTCGCCTCAGTGTCATATTGATCATGTCGTGTGTGTCGCCTCAGTATCATATTGATCATGTCGTGTGTGTCGCCTCAGTATCATATTGATCATGTCATGTGTGTCGCCTCAGTATCATATTGATCATGCCGTGTGTGTCGCCTCAGTATCATATTGATCATGTCATGTGTGTCGCCTCAGTATCATATTGATCATGTCATGTGTGTCGCCTCAGTATCATATTGATCATGTCATGTATGTCGCCTCAGTGTCATATTGATCATGTCATGTGTGTCGCCTCAGTGTCATATTGATCATGTCATGTGTGTCGCCTCAGTATCATATTGATCATGTCATGTGTGTCGCCTCAGTATCATATTGATCATGTCATGTGTGTCGCCTCAGTATCATATTGATCATGTCATGTGTGTCGCCTCAGTATCATATTGATCATGTCATGTGTGTCGCCTCAGTATCATATTGATCATGTCATGTGTGTCGCCTCAGTATCATTTTGATCATGTCATGTGTGTTGCCTCAGTATCATATTGATCATGTCATGTGTGTCGCCTCAGTGTCATATTGATCATGTCATGTGTGTCGCCTCAGTATCATATTGATCATGTCATGTGTGTCGCCTCAGTATCATATTGATCATGTCGTGTGTGTCGCCTCAGTATCATATTGATCATGTCATGTGTGTCGCCTCAGTATCATATTGATCATGTCGTGTGTGTCGCCTCAGTGTCATATTGATCATGTCATGTGTGTCGCCTCAGTGTCATATTGATCATGTCGTGTGTGTCGCCTCAGTGTTATATTGATCGTGTCGTGTGTGTTGCCTCAGTGTCATATTGATCATGTCGTGTGTGTCGCCTCAGTGTCATATTGATCATGTCGTGTGTCGCCTCAGTGTCATATTGATCATGTCATGTGTGTCGCCTCAGTATCATATTGATCATGTCATGTGTGTCGCCTCAGTGTCATATTGATCATGTCGTGTGTCGCCTCAGTGTCATATTGATCATGTAGTGTGTGTCGCCTCAGTATCATATTGATCATGTCATGTGTGTCGCCTCATTGTCATATTGATCATGTCGTGTGTCGCCTCAGTGTCATATTGATCATGTCATGTGTGTCGCCTCAGTGTCATATTGATCATGTCATGTGTGTCGCCTCAGTGTCATATTGATCATGTCATGTGTGTCGCCTCAGTGTCATATTGATCATGTCGTGTGTGTTGCCTCAGTGTCATATTGATCATGTCGTGTGTGTCATCTCAGTGTCATATTGATCATGTCGTGTGTGTCGCCTCGGTATCATATTGATCATGTCGTGTGTGTCGCCTCAGTGTCATATTGATCATGTCATGTGTGTCGCCTCAGTATCATATTGATCATGTCATGTGTGTCGCCTCAGTGTCATATTGATCATGTCATGTGTGTCGCCTCAGTGTCATATTGATCATGTCGTGTGTGTCGCCTCAGTGTCATATTGATCATGTCATGTGTGTCGCCTCAGTGTCATATTGATCATGTCATGTGTGTCGCCTCAGTGTCATATTGATCATGTCATGTGTGTCGCCTCAGTGTCATATTGATCATGTCGTGTGTGTCGCCTCAGTGTCATATTGATCATGTCGTGTGTGTCGCCTCAGTATCATACTGATTATGTCATGTGTGTCGCCTCAGTGTCATATTGATCATTTCGTGTGTGTCGCCTTAGTGTCATATTGATCATGTCATGTGTGTCGCCTCAGTTTCATATTGATCATGTCATGTGTGTCGCCTCAGTATCATATTGATCATGTCGTGTGTGTCGCCTCAGTGTCATATTGATCATGTCGTGTGTGTCGCCTCAGTATCATATTGATCATGTCATGTGTGTCGCCTCAGTGTCATATTGATCATGTCATGTGTGTCGCCTCAGTGTCATATTGATCATGTCGTGTGTGTCGCCTCAGTGTCATATTGATCATGTCATGTGTGTCGCCTCAGTATCATATTGATCATGTCGTGTGTGTCGCCTCAGTATCATATGGATCATTTCGTGTGTGTCGCCTCAGTGTCATATTGATCATGTCGTGTGTGTCGCCTCAGTATCATATTGATCATGTCGTGTGTATCGCCTCAGTGTCATATTGATCATGTCACGTGTGTCGCCTCAGTATCGATCCTGTGATTGCTGTCATGTGGTATTTTTTAATTGATGATGTTAATTGAATCGCTTCAGTACCTTATTGATCTTGTTATGCGTATCGTCTCAGTATCATATGACATTCCATGTGTATCGCCTCAGTACGATATCGATAATATCATGTATATCAGTATCATACTAATCACGCCATGTGTATTGTATTTGTATCATAATGATAATGGCATATGTTTCCCCTCAGTATCATGTGGATTAGGTCAGCTAAAACTTAATTAAGAGACCTATACTAGGGGAAATGACATGTACGCAACACTCCTCTTTAAGCTACGATTATACAAGTAAGGCTCATTCCTAGATTGTGTTCAAGATAATGATTATCTTTAACAGAACTTTCTACATATTGCAGAAAAGGGTAGAAATTATAAATATATTTTGTTTTGAGATTTGCAGATGTGAATATCAAAGGCATGGCGCCGCTTTGTCAGTTGACTTAACACGAGGTCGTACTGCTTCTCTTTTGACACATGATACGACGTTCCCCTTAGCCTAGGAAAATATGTTCTGATAAAATAACACCATCTTAATATTAGGCTGACGTTTCCCATCAGAGTTGACACTAAATTGTCCTTTTACGTTATAAGTCTTGAAATGACATGATAAAGTGCATGCTATTTGATATAAACTACTTGAAACTTGGAATAAGCGACTGAAGGATTGAAAAGTCCGTTGAGAAATGCTTGCATCTTACATCATGCATTCACATGGGAGTTTAACCGTGTAGTTCGTTGTTCATTTTCTAACTATTCATTGATTCTCACTTCCATAGTACTGCCATCCAGTATCAACTGTGCCGTCACTGCTCGAGCCAAAGGCTTCAGTGTACAATCTACACTTCCTAGTGAGCGGGTTGTACAAGACCAGGTTACACCGCACCCGCCTCTGACACTGAAAGAAACACTCAGCCCTCATGTCCACCTGGTTGATCTCTTCTATCAGACTCCCGGCAAATACCAGATCATCCATCTCAGACCTCACGTCCACCTGGTTGATCTCTTCTATCAGGCTCCCGGCAAACACCAGATCATCCATCTCAGACCTTCTGTAGAAAGTCACTTTAGCACACCTCTCCGTAGTGTGCAGTAACTGACTTAGAATGTATGGCAATGTGCATGCTAATAACAAAATGTCAGACGTTTGAAACAAGATCATAGTGGGACGTGTGTAACAGATCATTCTTTTCTGAGACGGAATATTGTCAACCCAATTCTTTGTATACATAGACGTATGGTTTCCGAATCAATATGAAAGTGAAATATCACATATTCTGGCCTGTCATTGGTGTTTCAGGAACGAGGTTCAGCGGGCTTCAGTTTTCTAAAATTTATGATTGGGCGGAGCTTATGTGACCACGTGACACCTGATTAGTACGCTCTGCTTTTCAAATGAACGCGAAAGTGCTTCGTACGTCTTCTTGTTGTGACAACCTTGTTTGCCTTACAATGGATATTAACTGAGCATCCTTTGACGGCTTTATTAATAAGCAAACGATCATATGAATGAATCGTTATCAAATGAACAAATCGATACCTGTATTGTAATATGTTGTTGAAAGACTGTATACTAGTATTTTTAGGCAAGAATGTTACAGTAAGATATTTTAATCTCTTTGATTGTTATCTTTCCTTTTGTCACTTGAAAACGAATACTTTAAATATGTACTTATTTACAATAAAATACTTTTCATCTAACATCTCACATCACTTTTGCAAGGGTGATGTATGTTAAGGAAACGCCTTTCAAAAACCTCAAATATACCTAAGTTATATGGATTTGAAAGTTATTCCCTTTGTTTACTACAGGCGTCCTAAATAGTATTTTATTGTTTAACGCCGCACCAGCAATATTCCCGCTGTATGACGGCGATCTGTAAATAATCGAGTCCAGACCAGACTACCCAGTGATTGACATCATGAGTAGTTATGTTTCATGGGATTGAAGATAGACTCCATTGGCAGTCCGAGGTCTTGTAAAAAGTTCTAAGTCTGGCTTTCAGCTTTGGATCATAAGACAGTGATTGTGCGTGCATTTGGTTTCTTGAGGTCATTTGTATATTAGTGACAGTTGAACGTGATATATGTCCAAATGAACACAGAAATGGAAAAGAACGTGTACCGAGCAGTCATCAAATATTTGACGTGTTCTTTGTCCCTGTTGACAGCGTGCTTGTACTGGGGTTGGTCAAAGGATTCTGAGCCATAACGAAGAAAAAAAGTAGAGCTAATTGAGGAGGAGAGTTTTCAGGACCTGTGAAGAAGGTTATGGTCACTGTATTCTGGGATGCAAATGGTGGGATCCTTGTTCATTACTTAGAAAGTCCAAAGACGATTACCAGGACCCACTCGCTGATTTACGTCATCGCCTGAGAGAAACTGTCAAAGACAAGTGGCGAAGAATGCTGACTGCTGTAGTTCTACTACTTCATGAAAATGCCTCTTCTCGTGGCTCTAAACCTCCAACGGCTGCTGTGCGACAGTGTGGATTGTCACCTGTTTCCTAAACTGAAAGAACACCTTCGTGGAAGCAGCAAAAAACACTTTCACAAATGTCAGTTTTGTTTGTTAAGCTTAGAACCTTTTTTACCAACCCTCGAGGGTATATGTAAAGATTTGTTAAGTGCGCACATCAACCTCTTCCAATGTAAACCCTGCTATTTAAATGTTATGTATAAAAATTGATAAATAAATAACGTATTAACTAATATGAAACAGGTAGCTGAATGTCCGTACTATTTCTAAACCTGAAAAACGAATGAATTAATGTATAGCATTGTTTCAAAACACAGCAGCTGTATTACTTTAGACAAAGTTTCGACTCTGAGGCTTACATAACTTCAGAGGATAATATTTTTGTTTTAGATGCTTAGGATACATGCCTATGTTCAGCGTCTTTCGTTTCACAATTACAGAGCCAAAAATGCAGTTTGAGAGAATTCAAGAGCATTTACGTACATGATGAGCAAACATGACAAACAGACATACATAGCCTTGTTCAATGTGACCTGTGTGTGTTGTCATGCATCTCAACTTTGTGATCAATTGTCTGATCCAGTGAAGTGATGGAGAACGCCTGAGTTACTTTCCCCATATATAAGACACATATTGAAGGGTTGATAAGTGGTAAGCTTTATTATTCACTTTGCAAACAAAAGGTTCCTTGTAATGAAGGGGTGAACGGATGTAAGCACCAGAGTTGAAGACATTTGAAGACATCAATATATTGTATACCCGTAACGAATTTCCACACCACCATCTCCTACAATTCAAAAATAATATTTTAAGGGGTCCAGTCAGTGAAGCGTTACAATCAATGGATTGTTTCTATACCAGTGATGCGAAAGGATCATTCACGTGCTTTGACAAGAGTGGGGCCAGCGTTGTCGACTACTTTGCTCTTCAACTGATTAATTTTATTCATTATCAGACTTTACTGTTTGGACATGTCTGAATTAGACCATTTCCCAGTTACTTGTAGTCTTAAGTGTCATTTCCCAGTTACTTGTAGTCTTAAGTGTCATTTCCCAGTTACTTGTAGTCTTAAGTGTCATTTCCCAGTTACTTGTAGTCTTAAGTGTCATTTCCCAGTTACTTGTAGTCTTAAGTGTCATTTCCCAGTTACTTGTAGTCCTAAGTGTCATTTCCCAGTTACTTGTAGTCTTAAGTGTCATTTCCCAGTTACTTGTAGTCTTAAATGTCATTTCCCAGTTACTTGTAGTCTTAAGTGTCATTTCCCAGTTACTTGTAGTCTTAAGTGTCATTTCCCAGTTACTTGTAGTCTTAAGTGTCATTTCCCAGTTACTTGTAGTCTTAAGTGTCATTTCCCAGTTACTTGTAGTCTTAAGTGTCATTTCCCAGTTACTTGTAGTCTTAAGTGTCATTTCCCAGTTACTTGTAGTCTTAAGTGTCATTTCCCAGTTACTTGTAGTCTTAAGTGTTCACCTGATGAAATAAAACCTACAGAACTAACAGGTTTCAATACCGAAATATATATATATGGCATTCTCAGAAAATGAACTGTTTTATGAATCTTTGAAAAACAGATAAATTGAGATGCCAGTTGGAGATATATCTCAGTGTACTACCTCCTCTCAAAAAGCTGAACATTCGACATCTATAATTCAAGAGTGTGCAGAGGACAATGGCATGGCTGTACGCAATAGTTGTAACACTAACATTAGCAGGTGTGCTCCTTCGCCGTGGTTCGATGCAGAATGTGAAAATATGTAAATACAAACTGTTAGACATGTTTAGAATTAGTGTAGATATGTACACTTTAAAGAACTTTCATGTTGTCCGCAATAGATTTTGAGAAATATGCTGGCATAAAAAGGATGCATTTGAAGAATCTGCTTCTGTAAATATTCTAAACTCCTGTAATAATAAGAGAAATTCAAAAACATTTTGGGCCGAACTGAAATTTCACCCACGAAAACCACCCGAAACAGCACTAAGTATTGGTGTTTCTCAGTTGATTGAGTACTTTAATGATAATGTAACAGATGTGGATTTTGTTGCGTTCTGCAAAGCTGTTATTACAAACCATCCTGTTAATAGAATGAATTTGAATGTTGACGGTTTGCTGAATCAAGACATAACGGCCAGACAGGTTTCAGAAGCCATAGATTTCCTACACTGTGGTAAAGCAGCTGGTCCTGGTGATATTTTGCCAAAGATGATCAAGTATGGCAGTGATGTTTTAATTCCACATCTTCTTGTTCTTATTAATATTATGAAGTGGCAGTTTTCCAGCTCAGTATTATCTTCCCTCTCCAAGAGAAAGGTAATGTTCATGTTGTAAACAACTATAGGGGTATTTCCTTGATGGATAATTGTCATAGGATTTTTACACAAGTTTTGAATAATAGATTAACGCATTTTGTTGAGTTATATGATTAGCTCCAGGAATGTCAGGCTGGCTTCCGAAAAGGATATTCCATTGTTGACAACATGTTATTCTTCAGTCATTAGGGCAGAAATATTTGTCTAAGTCAAAAGGAAGATTTGCCTGTATGTTCATAGACTTTCAGAAACTTTCGACTCTATTAATAGGGATCTTCTTTGGTTTGATCTGTATCCAAATGGAATTCATGGGAAAATATTTACTATCATATAGGACATTTATTCTAAAACTCTTGCTTGTGTTAAAATTTCAAAGAGTAGCATCTCAGATTATTTTAACAGTCTCAGTGGTGTACGACAAGGGTGCGTTTGCAGTCCTCTTTTGTTTTCGTTATTCGTACATGAGGATTTACTGGAATTGGTTCTTCTCTTATATGTGGACAGAAGAAGAGTGATGTATTGTATAAATTTGTATCAAATGGGGTTTAAAAGATAACATGTACAAAACCGATATCTTATGATTACGTTTTCGTAAAATGGAAACTGGGGCATATGCCTGTCAAGGTTTCTACATATACCAGTTATTTGGGTATTATATTTTCAAACAGGCTGTGATGACCGAGAACAGATCAGACATTAGTTTTGAAAGCAAGTGAAGCTTTAATTCCTATAAAACAGCTCAGATAAAAACTACGAAATATCGCTCCTAAAGTGTTGTTTAAAATGTTCGACTCTCAGTTAATCTTTTATTTTAGATGGTTCGGTGATTTCGGGTGTTCATAAATGGTGGTTCAAGCGAAGTTTTGTAAATCTGTTTTGGGTATTAGTTCCAAATCTACAAATGGTGTAGTGCTCGGAGGATGTGGTCGATATGGTATTTGTAGTCATTGTTACACAAGATAATGGTTTAGGCTTCTTAATATGACTCAGGAGAGAGTTAGTTAGGTTTGATGCCTTTGGTAGGAAACATTGGTTTCTGCTATTAAGAATATGTTATATTCTCATGGCTTCGGACATGTGTGGGAATTTCAAGGTGCTGGTGATCCTGAATATTTTATAAGTGAGTTTATCCTGAGAGTTAACGACTGTCATGCACAAACCTGGTATTCTGAAGTGTCTGGGTGCTCGACGTTAGAACTGTATTCATTATTTAAGACACCATCATCACTGGGGAGCTGGGAATTATACATAACACAGGAAGGAGAGATGGCATCGACGAGACACTCCGGTTTTGTCCATTGTGCAAGTTAAGGGCAGATGGAAATGAAATTCATTTAATTCTTGTTTGCCCTATTTATGAAGATATTCGTTCCAAATATTTCCCATATTGAGACTTTACTACTGGTAGTTTTCGTAAAGTAATACTAGTTAGAATGTTAAACTCTTCTGATGTAAATTGTCTTGAGAACTTAGCTAAAGATGCTATCTGTCTTCGTTCTCCTTACCTGTAAACATTATTTCGTGCAGCACTTGATGTGAAACTATATTGTCTATATATGTTAATGGGCCTGAGGCCTTATTGCCGAATAAACTGATTTATTGAAGTAAGTGAAACGTTGCAATTAAAGGGTTTACTCGGTTATTACGTTTTTTTCGAATCAAGCGTATACATACTGATATACCATTAGTCTACTTTTTCTTGGATTTAGAGGACGAATTGTACATTTAGTATTAACATACAATGTATTACGTTCCTAATGTCACTTATGAACAGACTATCGAAGTATTCCATCTTGCAATATAATTACTATGACAGTGTTTAATGTCATCGCGGCAACTGAAAAGGCATCTCGTATATCACAGTTGAAGGATTTTTCAATCGTGACAATTACGATTAAACGGAAAATATCCTTCAACGCTTTGGAAATATTTTTTGAACACGTTATGTTAGTGAGTGAGTTTGATTTTACGCCACTTTTAGCAATATTCAAGCAATATCACGGCGGGCAACACCAGAAATGGGCTTCACACGTAGTACCCATGTCGGGAATCGAACCTGGGTCTTCGGCGTAACGAGCGAACGCTTTAACCACTGGGCTAACCGACCGACCCTGTTGTATACTAGATTTCTTCTGACTGATTCTTCTAAAAGACATTGCTCTGTTTATGCAAATTCGTTTAAGAAGACATTTTAATGTACATCAAATTAATATAAATATCCCTTCGCTTTACCAAACGCTGATCTGGATGTTTAATTGTCAACACTTGTTACAACTACGTCGACAGTACATCAGCATATAGCCCGAGTTCCTTGTGCACTCTCCCGAAGTGGCCCAATAGTCACAGTACTGTCCCTGGTCAATACACGGCGGACCTGCAATGTCAAACACTGTGTTAGTCACAGTACTGTCCCTGGTCAATACACGGCGGACCTGCAATGTCAAACACTGTGTTAGTCACAGTACTACCCCTGGTCAATACACGGCGGACCTGCAATGTCAAACACTGTGTTAGTCACAGTACTGTCCCTGGTCAATACACGGCGGACCTGCAATGTCAAACACTGTGTTAGTCACAGTACTGTCCCTGGTCTATACACGGCGGACCTGCAATGTCAAACACTGTGTTAGTCACAGTACTACCCCTGGTCAATACACGTCGGACCTGCAATGTCAAACACTGTGTTAATCACAGTACTGTCCCTGGTCAATACACCGCGGGCCTGCAATGTCAAACACTGTGTTAGTCACAGTACTGTTCCTGGTCAATACACGGCGGGCCTGCAATGTCAAACAATGTGTGACTCACAGTACTACCCCTGGTAAATACAACCTTGGAATGTTTCTACACTGAGATGTAATGTAATTGTTTGTAAACACTTGCTCATGTCAGATTTTTTTTATTTGTCTATTTATCACGTTGGCACACTGTTCTCCTAAGTAATATCCAATGTGCGTGTTTCGTCCAGTGAAGGAACGTGTCACAAGGCACATGTTCATCCGAGGGTCTGAAGACAGACAGTCACCTGCTGCAAGACACACCTGCTCTGATAGAGGGAAGCTGTTCCACCAGGGGTCTGCAAACAGGAGGACAGCTGCCACACGGCACACCAGTTCTGCCCGTGATGAAGGCACTTGTTCCACCAGGGGTCTGCAAACAGGAGGTTTGTTCCACATGGCACACCAGTTCTGCCCGTGATGGAAGGCACTTGTTTCACCAGGAGCCTGCAAACAGGAGGACAGCTGCCACACCAGTTCTGCCCGTGATGAAGGCACTTGTTCCACCAGGGGTCTGCAAACAGGAGGACAGCTGCCACACGGCACACCAGTTCTGCCCGTGATGAAGGCACTTGTTCCACCAGGGGTCTGCAAACAGGAGGACAGCTGCCACACGGCACACCAGTTCTGCCCGTGATGAAGGCACTTGTTCCACCAGGGGTCTGCAAACAGGAGGACAGCTGCCACACGGCACACCAGATCTGCCCGTGATGGAAGGCACTTGTTCCACCAGGGGCCTGCAAACAGGAGGACAGCTGCCACACGGCACACCAGTTCTGCCCGTGATGGAAGAAGGCACTTGTTCCACCAGGGGCCTGCAAACAGTAGGTCAGCTGCCACACCAGTTCTGCCCGTGATGGAAGGCACTTGTTCCACCAGGAGCCTGCAAACAGGAGGACAGCTGCCACACGGCACACCAGTTCTACCCGTGATGGAAGGCACTTGTTCCACCAGGGGCCTGCAAACAGTAGGTCAGCTGCCACACCAGTTCTGCCCGTGATGGAAGGCACTTGTTCCACCAGGCGCCTGCAAACAGGAGGACAGCTGTCACATGGCACACCAGTTCTGCCCGTGATGGAGGGAACCTGTTCCACCAGGGGTCTGCAAACAGGAGGACAGCTGTCACATGGCACACCAGTTCTGCCCGTGATGGAGGGAACCTGTTCCACCAGGGGCCTGCAAACAGGAGGACAGCTGTCACATGGCACACCAGTTCTGCCCGTGATGGAGGGAACCTGTTCCACCAGGGGCCTGCAAACAGGAGGACAGCTGTCACACGGCACACCAGTTCTGCCCGTGATGGAGGGAACCTGTTCCACCAGGGGTCTGCAAACAGGAGGACAGCTGTCACACGGCACACCAGTTCTGCCCGTGATGGAGGGCACCTGACCCTGTAGATCTGTACCCATTTCGTAAGTTGTTCGTTTTCGAGGGCACCTGATCCATGAGATCTGCACACAGATGGCCCTGCTGTACATTACCTGCAGTGGTTGTAGTTGTAGTGACGGTGGTTGTCGTACTAGTTGAGGTCGTGGTTGTAGTAGTTGGGGTAGTAGAAGTTAGGCGGGTTGTAGTTTTTGGAGTGAGCAGGGTAAAGTTGAAGCTTGTTGCACAGAGACGAGGGTTGCACTGGACTGTGTCACAGCACTGGAAACATAGCCTGGGGTGGGCGGCACGACGACCTACCATCGTCTGTAGAGTCTTGTACATGTCACAGATCTGTAATAGATAACACTCAGCTATCCTACATTACTATAAGGGTAACGCTATTTATCAGGGCATTATCATCTGCAGAAGCCCGAGGTCTTCCATTAATTGCCCGACGCAGGAGGGCAGTTGAAAAGACCGAGGGTTTCCGCAAATGACAATGCCCTGAAAAAAAGCGTTACTTTATAATAACTAAAATGGATGGGATTTGCTATCAAATAAAAAGAAACAATATCGGTTTTGAAACATTTACTGCGATAAACACGAATGTCACTGACTCACTTTTACAAATATGGAAACGTCATGAAACAAACCAGATGACGTCAGTATTGAACTTGACGTCACCTATCCCTATTCTATGACGTCACCTAACAACGGGCGTGATATTGGCCCGTCGTCACGCAATATGGGGGCATTATCAAGCTACAGTGGCCCGCTTATTTCTCATAACATGCGTGCATTCTATCCATTTTAGCTATTATACAACCTACCATTGTCTGTAAAGTTCTGTAAATACCACAGATCTGTGATTATAGATAACATTCAGTTCTACTTTACGACTATAACCTACCTGCTAGGACAGAATTAGTTGAAAATTATTGGACTAATTCTATTCTGAAACCACCCTGACTTTGTACCCTGCGTACTGGAAAGGGGTTTTCAGAATATTGGAGTCAATCTCTGACAACACTGACTCTTCCACTTAACGTCAGAGATATAATGGGAGGAATTTAGGCTATGATAACACACTCTTAAACCCTTCTTAAATGAAAATAAATATATTACAGCTTGATAATTGTCACTTCAACCCCTAGTCCTTTGTACAACTTAAGATGTTTCAAATAGCCTTTCTAGACCGAACAATATCATAACAGTCAATAAAATATACATTCAAATCATACATTCTGGAAGAGCAAGAAAGTCTTCAGAATCAATACTTATGTCACATGTTTGAAAAATACCATTTTACTCTTGCTAATTCTTTCAGAATTTTCTTTACACTTTAAATAACCAAATAAGTACGTCTGACACGTGTCCTCTACATGTATATACACACCTGCCTGCTCTCACAGCCCAGCCTGTAGGCGTGGTGGCCCGTGTCGTCTACATGTATATACACACCTGCCTGTAGGCGTGGTGGCCCGTGTCCTCTACATGTATATACACACCTGCCTGCTCTCACAGCCCAGCCTGTAGGCGTGGTGACACGTGTCCTCTACATGTATATACACAATGCCTGCTCTCACAACCCAGCCTGTAGGCGTGGTGGCCCGTGTCGTCTACATGTATATACACACCTGCCTGCTCTCACAACCCAGCCTGTAGGCGTGGTGGCCCGTGTCCTCTACATGTATATACACACCTGCCTGCTCTCACATCCCAGCCTGTAGGCGTGGTGGCCCGTGTCGTCTACATGTATATACACACCTGCCTGCTCTCACAGCCCAGCCTGTAGGCGTGGTGGCCCGTGTCCTCTACATGTATATACACACCTGCCTGTAGGCGTGGTGGCCCGTGTCGTCTACATGTATATACACACCTGCCTGCTCTCACAGCCCAGCCTGTAGGCGTGGTGGCCCGTGTCCTCTACATGTATATACACACCTGCCTGCTCTCACATCCCAGCCTGTAGGCGTGGTGACACGTGTCCTCTACATGTATATACACACCTGCATGCTCTCACAGCCCAGCCTGTAGGCGTGGTGACACGTGTCCTCTACATGTATATACACACCTGCCTGCTCTCACAGCCCCGCCTGTAGGCGTGGTGGCCCGTGTCCTCTACATGTATATACACACCTGCCTGCTCTCACAGCCCAGCCTGTAGGCGTGGTGGCCCGTGTCCTCTACATGTATATAAACACCTGCCTGCTCTCACAGCCCAGCCTGTAGGCGTGGTGGCCCGTGTCCTCTACATGTATATACACACCTGCCTGCTCTCACAGCCCAGCCTGTAGGCGTGGTGGCCCGTGTCCTCTACATGTATATACACACCTACCTGCTCTCACAGCCCAGCCTGTAGGCGTGGTGGCCCGTGTCGTCTACATGTATATACACACCTGCATGCTCTCACAGCCCAGCCTGTAGGCGTGGTGGCCCGTGTCCTCTACATGTATATACACACCTACCTGCTCTCACATCCCAGCCTGTAGGCGTGGTGGCCCGTGTCCTCTACATGTATATACACACCTGCCCACTCTCACAGCCCAGCCTGTAGGCGTGGTGGCCCGTGTCCTCTACATGTATATACACACCTGCCTGCTCTCACAGCCCAGCCTGTAGGCGTGGTGGCCCGTGTCCTCTACATGTATATACACACCTGCCTGCTCTCACAGCCCAGCCTGTAGGCGTGGTGGCCCGTGTCCTCTACATGTATATACACACCTGCCTGCTCTCACATCCCAGCCTGTAGGCGTGGTGGCCCGTGTCGTCTACATGTATATACACACCTGCCTGCTCTCACAGCCCAGCCTGTAGGCGTGGTGGCCCGTGTCCTCTACATGTATATACACACCTACCTGCTCTCACATCCCAGCCTGTAGGCGTGGTGGCCCGTGTCCTCTACATGTATATACACACCTGCCTGCTCTCACATCCCAGCCTGTAGGCGTGGTGGCCCGTGTCCTCTACATGTATATACACACCTGCCTGCTCTCACAACCCAGCCTGTAGGCGTGGTGGCCCGTGTCCTCTACATGTATATACACACCTGCCTGCTCTCACATCCCAGCCTGTAGGCGGGGTGGCCCGTGTCCTCTACATGTATATACACACCTGCCTGCTCTCACATCCCATCCTGTAGGCGTGGTGACCCGTGTCGTCTACATGTATATACACACCTGCCTGCTCTCACAGCCCAGCCTGTAGGCGTGGTGGCCCGTGTCGTCTACATGTATATACACACCTGCCTGCTCTCACAGCCCAACCTGTAGGCGTGGTGGCCCGTGTCGTCTACATGTATATACACACCTGCCTGCTCTCACAGCCCAACCTGTAGGCGTGGTGGCCCGTGTCGTCTATATACTCTCGGGTGAAGCAGATCTGATCAACACAGATAATTCAATAGTTTTCGGAAGTCTACTGTAAATCAATTTGTTCCAACACAGTGGTAAGTTAAATAGATACGATTTACGATACAAAACTATTTAAGTATTTCACAGATTAAAAGATCAAATATGCAACATGGTTAAAGATGTAGCCTACTAGATTTACTTTACATTGTAGATACGATGCACAATATACTAGAGTTTAGTTCAGTTGGCCTGGCAGGTGGCGAGTAATGTGATGTAGGTATATGTGTGTCGTGTGTACAAGGCCCACTTACCTCGTCCTGGCCACACATTTCGAAGGCCGTACAGGACTCGGGTGAAGACGCGTCGTTACAGGATCTGCACAACACGTCGTTGTCTGGGAGAACACGGTGACGTTGTTACATACAGTTGCGTTGTTACATACAGTAACGTTATTACACACGGTGACGTTATTACACACAATGGCGTTGTTACATACAGTGACGTTATTACACACAGTGACGTTATTACAGACAATGGCGTTGTTACACACAGTAACGTTATTACACACAATGGCGTTGTTACACACAGTAACGTTATAACACACATTGGCGTTATTACACAGTGACGTTATAACACACAATGGCGTTATTACATACAGTTACGTAATTACACACAGTGACTTATTACACACAATGGCGTTATTACACTCAGTGTCGTTATTATATACAGTGACGTCATTACACACAGTGATGTTATTATATACAGTGACCCCATAACACACAATGACGTTATTAAACACAGTTACGTTGTTACACACATTGGCGTTGTTACACACAGTGACGTTATTACACACTGTGACGTTGTTACGCGCAGTGACGTTATTACACACAACGACGTTATAACATACGGTGACGTTGTTACACGCAGTGACGTTATAACACACAGTGACGTTGTTACACGCAATGACGTAGTTACACACAGTGACGTTGTTACACGCAGTGATGTAATTACACGCAGTGACGTTATTACACACAACGACGTTATAACGTACAGTGACGTTTTTACACGCAGTGACGTTATTACACTCAGTGACGTTTTTACACGCAGTGACAATATTACACACAGTGACGTTATAACGTACAGTGACGTTGTTACACGCAGTGACGTTATTACACACAGTGACGTTGTGACACGCAGTGATGTTATTACACATAGTGACGTTATTACACGCAGTGACGTTATTACACTCAGTGACGTTGTTACACGCAGTGACGTTATTACACACAGTGACGTTGTTACACGCAGTGACGTTATTACACACAACGACGTTATAACGTACAGTGACGTTTTTACACGCAGTGACGTTATTACACTCAGTGACGTTGTTACACGCAGTGACGTTATAACGTACAGTGACGTTTTTACACGCAGTGACGTTATTACACTCAGTGACGTTGTTACACGCAGTGACGTTATTACACACAGTGACGTTGTTACACGCATTGACGTTATTACACACAGTGACGTTGTTACACGCAGTGATGTTATTACACACAGTGACGTTGTTACACGCAGTGACGTTGTTACACACAGTGACGTTGTTACGAACATTGACGTTGTGACACTAATTTGCGTTGGAACACACAGTTACGTTAATACACATAGTGACGTTATTACACTCAGTGACGTTGTTACACACATTGGCGTTGTTACACACTGTGACGTTATTACACAATGTGACGTTGTTACACTCAGTGACGTTGTTACACGCAGTGACGTTATTACGCACAGTGACGTTGTTACACACAGAGACGTTGTTACACACAGTGACGTTGTTACGAACATTGACGTTGTGACACTCATTTGCGTTGGAACACACAGTTACGTTATTACACATAGTGACGTTATTACACTCAGTGACGTTGTTACACACATTGGCGTTGTTACACACTGTGACGTTATTACACACTGTGACGTTGTTACGCACAGTGACGTTATTACACACAGTGACGTTGTTACACACAGTGACGTTGTTACGAACATTGACGTTGTGACACTCATTTGCGTTGGAACACACAGTTACGTTATTACACATAGTGACGTTATTACACTCAGTGACGTTGTTACACACATTGGCGTTGTTACACACTGTGACGTTATTACACACTGTGACGTTGTTACGCGCAGTGACGTTATTACACACAGTGACGTTGTTACACACAGTGACGTTGTTACACACAGTGACGTTGTTACGAACATTGACGTTGTGACACTCATTTGCGTTGGAACACACAGTTACGTTATTACACATAGTGACGTTATTACACTCAGTGACGTTGTTACACACATTGGCGTTGTTACACACTGTGACGTTGTTACGCGCAGTGACGTTATTACACAGAACGACGTTATAACATACGGTGACGTTGTTACACGCAGTGACGTTATTACACACAGTGACGTTGTTACACGCAATGACGTAGTTACACACAGTGACGTTGTTACACGCAGTGATGTAATTACACGCAGTGACGTTATTACACACAGTGACGTTGTAACATGCAGTGATGTTATTACACACCACGACGTTATAACGTACAGTGACGTTTTTACACGCAGTGACGTTATTACACTCAGTGACGTTGTTACACGCAGTGACGTTATTACACTCAGTGACGTTGTTACACGCAGTGACGTTATTACACACAACGACGTTATAACGTACAGTGACGTTTTTACACGCAGTGACGTTATTACACTCAGTGACGTTGTTACACGCAGTGACGTTATTACACACAGTGACGTTGTAACACGCAGTGATGTTATTACACACAGTGACGTTTTTACACGCAGTGACGTTATTACACTCAGTGACGTTATTACACGCAGGGATGTTATTACACACAGTGACGTTGTTACACGCAGTGACGTTATTACACACAGTGACGTTATAACGTACAGTGACGTTGTTACACGCAGTGACGTTATTACACACAACGACGTTATAACGTACAGTGACGTTTTTACACGCAGTGACGTTATTACACGCAGTGACGTTGTTACACGCAGTGACGTTATTACACACAGTGACGTTGTAACACGCAGTGATGTTATTACACACAGTGACGTTTTTACACGCAGTGACGTTATTACACTCAGTGACGTTATTACACGCAGGGATGTTATTACACACAGTGACGTTGTTACACGCAGTGACGTTATTACACACAGTGACGTTATAACGTACAGTGACGTTGTTACACGCAGTGACGTTATTACACACAACGACGTTATAACATACAGTGACGTTATTACTCTCAGTGACGTTGTTACACGCAGTGATGTTATTACACACAGTGACGTTGTTACACGCAGTGACGTTTTTACACACAATGACGTTGTTACACACAGTGATGTTATAACGTACAGTGACGTTGTTACACGCAGTGATGTTATTACACACAGTGACGTTGTTAAACGCAGTGACATTTTTACACACAATGACGTTGTTACACACAGTGACGTTTTTACACACAATGACGTTGTTACACGCAGTGATGTTATTACACACAATGACGTTGTTACACACAGTGACGTTTTTACAATTCTGGACATTCGTGATTACACAGACCTATATAGTAGGGCCTGTTTAATACTGTTGCTGCCGAATATTTGTCCCATTGTATAGCCTGGTGTGATTGTAAACCTAATCGTGTGTTCCTCAATGTTACTTGTCAATTATTGATTGTTTTAGTGTGGTTACTTACAGATTTCACAATATAGTTCTGCACGTATTGACTCCTGGGTTAACGTTTGCGCTTCAACTTGGGAACCACACCGAAACAGAATTTGGAAACTCGTCCGGGAGCTGCATTTAATTTCCCGAAGTTCTAAATTGGTAAACAAAACCTTCTCAGTTAAATTTGCCTGTTTTCAGTCTGTCACTTAGCTTTAATATGTATTGTTACGAAAACTGTAACGGCTACATGGAGTTTAAGCTTCAGAGAGTTGTTGAGTCTCCACGTGATGAGGAAATCAGGATTTTTACAAACAGGAGAGAGAATATCAGAGTTAAATTGAAAATAAAAGAAATAAAAAATCAAAAGAAAGGAAGGAGACACAGAGAGAGAGAGAGAGAGAGAGAGAGAGAGAGAGAGAGAGAGAGAGAGAGAGAGAGAGAGAGAGAGGGGGGGATAAAACATATATTGTCCCCCTCAACATGACCAGAATTACTTTAATGTGACAATAAATGCCTGATTGGGATTTCACGTACATATCGTCATCAAACGGTGAATTTGGCTCACAATACACTATGGCTTGTCATTTGGGTGTTAACAAAACTTGTGATAATACCTTTGATCATTTCGGTGAGCCTAGTTTACGTCAGGAGGTTTAACAGTTTCATAAGACGTGTCATGTATGTCAGGTGGTAGGAAAAGCCTCTACCATTGTCATTGTTGACAGTGTATGTCACTTGCCTCAGACAAGGTCAGGTGGCAGGACAAGCCTCTACCATTGTCACTATTGACAGTGTATGTCACTTGCCTCGGACAAGGTCAGGTGGTAGGACAAGCCTCTACCATTGTCACTATTGACAGTGTATGTCACTAGCCTCGGACAAGGTCAGGTGGTAGGACAAGCCTCTACCATTGTCACTATTGACAGTGTATGTCACTAGCCTCGGACAAGGTCAGGTGGTAGGACAAGCCTCTACCATTGTCACTATTGACAGTGTATGTCACTAGCCTCGGACAAGGTCAGGTGGTAGGACAAGCCTCTACCATTGTCACTATTGACAGTGTATGTCACTTGCCTCAGACAAGGTCAGGTGGTAGGACAAGCCTCTACCATTGTCACTATTGACAGTGTATGTCACTTGCCTGAGACAAGGTCAGGTGGTAGGACAAACCTCTACCATTGTCACTGTTGACAGTGTATGTCACTTGCCTCAGACAAGGTCTGGTAAACAGTACTTGCTGACAATCATGTCTGCATCATGCAGATTCATGGAAGCCATTCCATTGAGGAACGTTACGTTATTTTGAAGTTTCGATCAAGTTTCTCATCATGAGTGACTTACTCATAGTAGTTCAGCTTGATCAATGATCACATTACAAGAGAGGACTGTACATGTGTTAGCATGTCATGTATAAGCAGGGCGTGATGCAGGTAAAACCACAGCGTATTGCCCTTAGTTACAAGTTGTGTTGGAGAGGCTCTATCAAACTCTTAAAAATATTATCAGGATTTATTTAGAGACGATCGTGTATCCCATTGAAGTATTCACTGATCACAATCCACAGACCCTTCGTCTCAAAATTAAGAACAGAAAACAGAGATTGGGAGGTGGATTTGCCTTTGGGAGATTTGAATCTTGAGATCAAACGTATCAGGGGCAAGATAATGTAACTACAGAAGAACTGTCTAGAGTCGTTCGTACATATAGTGACTGTTCATAGTATGTCTGCGTCTAGCTAGAGTGTACTCACTCACCAGTGTACTCAGTAACTGGTGTACTTACTGACGGGCGCTTCCATTGCCATGTGTCTGCCCTTAACATAGGCCACCAGTAGCTGCAGACAGAGACTCAAGATAAACAATGTCATACATTATGTTGACAGTAAAACATAAGCATTATGAAGAAATTCAAAGAGGCATTATTACACTGAGACAACGTTGAAGTGGTTCCAACTGACTGAAATGTTTTACATAGAAAGAATACTGATGTAGTCACTCACAACACAAAGGATGCATCGTCAGTCTGAACATCGGTCAAGTTATCCACACTGGTGCCGTCACTCACAACACAAAGGTTGTTTCGACATTCTGACTACCAGCCTTGATAGCATCACTGATGCCGTTACTCAAATCACAAAGGTTGTTTCGACATTCTGACTACCAGCCTTGATAGCATCACTGGTGCCGTTACTCACATCACAAAGGTTGTTTCGACATTCTGAATACCAGCCATGACATCATCGCTGATGCCGTTACTCAAATCACAAAGGTTGTTTCGACATTCTGAATACCAGCCATGATATCATCGCTGATGCCGTTACTCAAATCACAAAGGTTGTTTCGACATTCTGAATACCAGCCATGATATCATCGCTGATGCCGTTACTCACATCACAAACGTTGTTTCGACATTCTGAATACCAGCCATGACATCATCGCTGATGCCGTTACTCACATCACAAAGGTTGTTTCGACATTCTGAATACCAGCCATGATATCATCGCTGATGCCGTTACTCACATCACAAAGGTTGTTTCGACATTCTGAATACCAGCCATGACATCATCGCTGATGCCGTTACTCACATCACAAAGGTTGTTTCGACATTCTGAATACCAGACATGATATCATCGCTGATGCCGTTACTCACATCACAAAGGTTGTTTCGACATTCTGAATACCAGCCATGACATCATCGCTGATGCCGTTACTCACATCACAAAGGTTGTTTCGACATTCTGAATACCAGACATGATATCATCGCTGATGCCGTTACTCACATCACAAAGGTTGTTTCGACATTCTGAATACCAGCCATGATATCATCGCTGATGCCGTTACTCACAACACAAAGGTTGTTTCGACATTCTGAATACCAGCCATGATATCATCGCTGATGCCGTTACTCACAACACAAAGGTTGTTTCGACATTCTGACTACCAGCCATGATAGCATCAATGAAGCCGTTACTCACAACACAAAGGTTGTTTCGACATTCTGAATACAGCCTTGATAGCATCACTGAAGCCGTTACTCACACAACAAAGGTTGTTTCGACATTCTGAATACAGCCTTGATAGCATCACTGAAGCCGTTACTCACACAACAAAGGTTGTTTCGACATTCTGAATACAGCCTTGATAGCATCAATGAAGCCGTTACTCTCAACACAAAGGTTGTTTCGACATTCTGAATACAGCCTTGATAGCATCAATGAAGCCGTTACTCACAACACAAAGGTTGTTTCGACATTCTGACTACCAGCCATGATAGCATCACTGAAGCCGTTACTCTCAACACAAAGGTTGTTTCGACATTCTGACTACCAGCCATGATATCACCACTGAAGCCGTCACTCACATCTCAAAGGTTGTTTCGACATTCTGAATGCAGCCTTGATAGCATCACTGAAGCCGTTACTCACAACAACACTAAAGTTGTATGGACATAACAAACATCAGTCGTGACAACAACCACCAAAAGGTAAGGTCCATGACATTCACCGTCTGTGCAGGCACAACGTCAGATGTTTCCTCAAGAAAAAATGACCTTATAACCGAAATGATAACAATGGATCGTGAACACGAGCAGCTGTTCACCTGGAAACGTTGTTTGTGCACGTCAGGTATATGAACACATACAAGGGCCTTCCTGCACACTCACCATGAGGTTTGGCCAGAGACTGAGGACGGACATGCTGGACCTCCACAGCTGGTCAAGAAACGTCCGGTAATTAACGTCAGTCAGACACACGGGCCAAATCTCCTTCTTGACCTACAAATCTTATCACGATCAGTTGTCTCAGGTCAGGCAAATATACACTGACACACTGTCCTGGATGACTCCTTGTGGAGTTACAGCTGAATCAACCTTATTGTCCTTGTTAAAACGTTCTCGCTGGGTTTGATATCGTAAGTCCTTGTCTCTATTAACGCGTAACTCGACATCGTACTGTCCTCGTCTCGAACAACGTATAACATGACACGTATTCGATGGTTACGGGACTGTTGGGTAACTTCGACGCTTCATTGTCTATACAGTCTACATTTCTGGTCGGTATTATAATGCATATTTGGGGGTTACACACTTAAGGAAGAGAATGTTTCAAGTGGTCGGTATTATAATGCATATTTGGGGGTTACACGCTTAATGAAGAGAACGTTTCATGTGGTCGGGATTATAATGCATTTTGGGGTTTACAAACTCAAGAGTTTGGGCGTTTTAAGTGGTCGGTATTATAATGCATATTTGGGGGTTACACACTTAAGGGAGAGAAAGTTTCAAGTGGTCGGTATAATATTGCATATTTGGGATTTACAAACTCAAGAGTTTGGGCGTTTTAAGTGGTCGGTATTATAATGCATATTTGGGGGTTACACACTTAAGGGAGAGAAAGTTTCAAGTGGTCGGTATAATATTGCATATTTGGGATTTACAAACTCAAGAGTTTGGGCGTTTTAAGTGGTCGGTATTATAATGCATATTTGGGGTTTACACTCTTAAGGGAGAGAGCGTTTCAAGAGGGCGGTATAATATTGCATATTTGGGATTTACAAACTCAAGAGTTGGGGCGTTTCAAGTGGTCGGTTTTATAATGCATATTTGGAGTTTACACTCTTAAGGGAGAGATCGTTTCAAGTGAAAATGGGAAACATGCACTGAGCAGACTGATGGGGACACCAAGTTGTATGGTCATTGTGTGTGATTTGAGGCAAATGTGACTGATGGGAAACACGCACTGAGCAGACTGATGGGGACACCAAGATGTATGGTCATTGTGTGTGTTTTGAGAAACGTGTGAATCTTTGAACTAAAGTCATGTCAAGCCTAGGCTTTTCCTTTTCATTGTGTTTTCGGTTTCACAGTTAAGATCTTATCGATGCCATCATCCACAAAGACAAACCTGTTTGTAATAAGTCCGGCGTTTGGATTCGGGGGTCGAAAAGTTCTTCAAACAGCAAGTCCTCTGACACAGACGCTGACAAACCCGGACTTGGTGGGGTTGATCTTGGAGCACTAGAAACAATCTTGAAACGCTCGCAATTTGAGCCTTGGAACTTCAATCTGGCCATATGCAGTTTTAACAACAAAGACATAAAATGTGTTCAGCTGTTGAATTATATGATTAACTCTTCCCGTCAGTCAGATCTCCGTCCACTTTAACGAGGTCATTTACTTTGGCAAGTGTCATTTATTCAACCATGTTTATTTACAAACAACGCAGTAGTATTGCTTTGTTGATTAAAGTGAGAAATCGTGTCGTTGATATGAAACTATATTTCTTGTCTTAAAAATAGCGATTACGTGAGATAATATCACGTAAGACATGTGAATGAATGCCATGGATTTGTGAATGAACGGAATAAGAGAAAAAAAGTCCGAAAAAAAGTCCGGTGTGTGGTTTGGGTGGTGGAGTGGGTGGTGGGGTGGGTGGTGGGGTGGGTGGTGGAGTGGGTGGTGGAGTGGGTGGTGGGGTGGGTGGTGGGGTGGGTGGTGGAGTTGGTGGTGGGGTGGGTGGTGGAGTGGGTGGTGGAGTGGGTGGTGGGGTGGGTGGTGGGGTGGGTGGTGGAGTGGGTGGTGGGGTTGGGGGGGTGGGGTGGGGGTGGTGGGTGAGCAATGTGTGTGCTGCGGGGGAGGGGAGGGAGGGATCATTTAGACAATGGTCAACGCAGTCGGTGAAGCATGACCCACTCTGACGCAAATGGTTCATACCACATGTCCAAGGAGAATTCCGCGGTCAGTGTGGCTTGGTGAGGATCGTGTATGCCCTTCGTTATGTCGATAGCGTACATTGTTCACAGACCGCCTCCGTGGCCTAGTGGTAGAGCGTCCGCCCGTATAGCGGAAGGTCCGGGGTTCGATCCCCGGCCGCGTCATACCAAAAGACGTTAAAAGATGGTACTTGTTGTTACCCTGTCTGGCGCTCGGCATTAAGGGGCTAAAACAAGGACTGGTCGGCTCGGAGTCAGTATTCTGTGTCTGAGTAGGGTATTAATGTTAAACTGCGGCATGGTATCTCAGTGAGCTAGCACTATAAATCGGCATCAGTCCGGACTAGTACAAGCAGACACATAAACACACACACACGTACATGCACGTCGCTATATAAGTGCAATAATCTTGGACGCGACGTTAAACCCCATTTCACCTCACCTCACATTGTTCACAGCTGTATATTAGTGATCGGATAGTTGTGTTATTTGTTTGTTTTGATTGGTTGTTGTTTCACGCCGTCATCATCAACATTTCAGCCATTTGACGGCTGCGTGGATATAATCGAGTTTGGACCAGACAAACATGTGATTGATATCATAAGCCGTCGTCAGGATACGAAGGTAAATAATCAAACACAATTACACAAGCAAGATTCAGCAGGCGGCGTGGCCCTGGCGACGTTCAAGGCCTCACCCTACATCCACAGAGGCGACTGAGACATCACTACATGAGTGAGTGAGTGAGTGAGTGAGTTGGGTTAAACGCTGCTATTGAACAGTATTCCAGTTTTATCGCGGCGTGTCAGCTTAATGTAGGAGGAAAGCCCGAAGTGATGCAGGTCTCAGACGTTTACCACTTCGGTGAAACCCACGAGCACGGGTATGGTGCTGACAAACCTAGAAACATAATCGGAACGAACCGGGATTCGAACCCACAATCATAGGTTTCTGGCGTGCCCATGGTACGCAACTCTGCACAGCGAATAGCGGCGCCTTAGACGACTGGGCCACCCGTGCGCCCGCCACTAAATGAATTTCACAACACAAAGACATGTACTTCACACTTTTATTGTCACATTGTCGCTACCTGGGATAAACACACGTTCATGTTCATCACAGAACTATCAATACATGAGTTACGTAACGCTGGAAGCCATTGATGACAAACTGACGTCATGTCTGCTTCAGTTATCACGTAGAAAGTGATTCAAATCCGCTGCAGGTTTAATGGCAGGTTATCACCATACAGTAACGTCACCTGCACTGCACAGTTAGAACTTTTATAACGACGACGATCAGCTTGACAAATACACGTCCACAGTTACGAAGACGTTACGGTGGAGACCATTAGAACTCTCTAACGTCAACCACTAAACAATAAAGTAACGTCACCTGCACTGCACAGTTATAACGACGACGATCAGCTTCACAAATACACGTCCACAGTTACGAAGACGTTACGCTCGAGACCAATAAGGGTGGGTTGTGGAGTGGGTGGTGGGGTGGGTGGTGGAGTGGATTGTGGAGTAGGTGGTGGAGTGGGTGGTGGGGTGGGTGGTGGAGTGGATGGTGGAGTAGGTGGTGGAGTGGGTGGTGGGGTGGGGGGTGTGGTGGGTGGTGGGGTGGGTGGTGGAGTGGATGGTGGAGTAGGTGGTGGAGTGGGTGGTGGGGTGGGGGGTGGGGTGGGTGGTGGAGTGGGTGGTGGGGTGGGTGGTGGGGTGGGTGGTGTTGTGGGTGAGCAGTGTGTGTGCTGCGGGGGAGGGGAGGGAGTGATCATTTAGACAATGGTCAACGCAGTCGGTGAAGCATGACCCACTCTGACGCAAATGGTTCATACCACATGTCCAAGGAGAATTCCGCGGTCAGTGTGGCTTGGTGAGGATCGTGTATGCCCTTCGTTATGTCGATAGCGTACATTGTTCACAGACCGCCTCCGTGGCCTAGTGGTAGAGCGTCCGCCCGGAGAGCGGAAGGTCCGGGGTTCGATCCCCGGCCGCGTCATACCAAAAGACGTTAAAAGATGGTACTTGTTGTTACCCTGTCTGGCGCTCGGCATTAAGGGGCTAAAACAAGGACTGGTCGGCTCGGAGTCAGTATTCTGTGTCTGAGTAGGGTATTAATGTTAAACTGCGGCATGGTATCTCAGTGAGCTAGCACTATAAATCGGCATCAGTCCGGACTAGTACAAGCAGACACATAAACACACACACACGTACATGCACGTCGCTATATAAGTGCAATAATTCTGGACGCGACGTTAAACCCCATTTCACCTCACCTCACATTGGTCACAGCTGTATATTAGTGATCGGATAGTTATGTTATTTGTTTGTTTTGATTGGTTGTTGTTTCACGCCGTCATCATCAACATTTCAGCTATTTGACGGCTGCGTGGATATAATCGCGTTTGGACCAGACAAACATGTGATTGATGTTATGAGCCGTCGTCAGGATACGAAGGTAAATAATCAAACACAATTGATTGGCTTGGCCCTGGCGACGTTCAAGACCTCATCCTACATCCACAGAGGCGACTGAGACATCACTACATGAGTGAGTGAGTGAGTTGGGTTTAACGCTGCTTTTGAACAGTATTCCAGTTTTATCGCGGCGTGTCAGCTTAATGTGGGAGGAAAGCCCGAAGTGATGCAGGTCTCAGACGTTTACCACTCCGGTGAAACCCACGAGCACGAGTATGGTGCTGACAAACCTAGAAACATAATTGGGGCGAACCGGGATTCGAACCCACAATCATAGGTTTCTGGCGTGCCCATGGAACGCAAGTCTGCACAGCGAATAGCGGCGCCTTAGACGACTGGGCCACCCGTGCGCCCGCCACTAAATGAATTTCACAACACAAAGAAATGTACTTCACACTTTTATTGTCACATTGTCGTTACCTGGGATAAACACACGTTCATGTTCATCACAGAACTATCAATACCATCAACATGAGTTACGTGACGCTGGAAGCCATTGATAACAAACTGACGTCATGTCTGCTTCAGTTATCACGTAGAAAGTGATTCAAATCCGCTGCAGGTTTAATGGCAGGTTATCACCATACAGTAACGTCACCTGCACTGCACAGTTAGAACTTTTATAACGACGACGATCAGCTTCACACATACACGTCCACAGTTACGAAGACGTTACGGTGGAGACCATTAGAACTCTCTAACGTCAACCACTAAACAATAAAAGACGTTACGCTGGAGACCAATAAGAACTCTCTAACGTCAACTACTAAACAATAAAAGACGTTACGCTGGAGACCAATAAGAACTCTCTCACGTCAACCACTAAACAATACAGTAACGTCACCTGCACTGCATAGTTACGAAGACGTTACGCTGGAGACCGATAAGAACTCTCTAACGTCAACCACTAAACAATACAGTAACGTCACCTGCACTGCATAGTTACGAAGACGTTACGCTGGAGACCAATAAGAACTCTCTAACGTCAACCACTAAACAATAAGTCAAATCAATCTAATAGCCCAATCTCTTTGTAAGTTACACCACAAAACGACGTAATTCTGCCAAACATGTAGCATAACGTCATTTTATTACGTTCAAAAATACGAAACGTTTCTGAAACGCCTGTCCTGCAGAGACAACATAATAAAGATGTACATCAGATATACACAAACATTCGTCGTCTCGGTGATGACGTTATATCACTTCATCAACATCGCCTCTCAGAATTGATTACAGGTGTGTTGCCATTGTGCCAGGTATTTAGGACAGAGTTGATTACAGGTGTGTTGTCATTGTGCCAGGTATTTGGGACAGAGTTGATTACAGGTGTGTAACAATTCTGCGAGGTATTTAGGGCAGAGTTGATTACAGGTGTGTTGTCATTCTGCCAGGTATTTAGGACAGAGTTGATTACAGGTGTGTTGTCAATCTGCCAGGTATTTAGGATAGAGTATATTACAGGTGTGTTGCCGTTGTGCCAGGTATTTAGGACAGAGTTGATTACAGGTGTGTTGCCATTGTGCCAGGTATTTGGGACAGAGTTGATTACAGGTGCGTTGCCATTGTGCCAGGTATTTAGGACAGAGTTGATTACAGGTGTGCAACCATTGTGCCAGGTACATAGGATAGAGTTGATTACAGGTGCGATAGCCACTGTGCCAGATAACAAGGTCAAGGTTGTCTGAAGGTGAACAGGACAACCACCGTGCCAGGTTTATAGACTTGAGTTGATTATAGGTGCGCGTCTGGCGTGACACTACCGGCCGTTGATCCCTCCCTCACTCACTCTGCAGGAGAACATAGGACACTATGCAGTCTATATACAGGGTGGGATACACACATATACATGAGCATCGCGACCATGTCGCTCGACGTTATACAACCAGTTCGTTTATGGTTCGTTACAAGAATAAATAATGCTTTCATACAGAATGACATGACAGTGTCAGCGTTTACAGAGCTGAACGATAAGAGTGATTACTGTGATGGCGGCGACGACGGAGGAGAATGGGGCGACGTTGACGCTGGACGATGGTACCACACGGCTGTAGCGCTGTTGGACAGGGGACCTGGAAAACATCAGTGTTTGAAAGTAAGAGGGGCTGACTGAAATATTGAAATATATGTTCTTTGGTTGTTGTTTACGCTGTACTTGGCAATAGTACAACTATCTGTCAGCGATATGTGAGTACTCGAGTCTGGACCAGACAATCAAGTGATTGAGCACATGAACACAGATCCACGTAGTTGTAATACGTGAGTGAGTATGGTTTTACGCCGCTTTAGCGGTATTCCAGCAATATCACGGCGGGGGATACCAGAAATGAATTTCACACATTGTACCGATATGGGGAATCGAACCCGCGTCTTCGGCATGACAACGAGCGCTTTATCCACAGGGCTAACCCACCGCCGAAATGAGATACGGTGACTTGCATAAAAACAACAAACTTACATGTACCTGATGGCACGGATAGGTGAGTAAGTGAATGATTTTTTAAGACATAACAATAATCTAGATATATCAGGCCACTATGAGCAACGCTCAACACAAGACCAATCATAAATCAGCTACAAGCCTGATATTGAGGCATCAAGAGATTACCCCACACCACCTGCCGCGTGCTGACGGCGACTAATATCACAAACTATCTACTGCAAGACATCAATGCACCGTGTGTATAATTGTAACACTGCAGTGAGTTGATTCACCTTGTCCTGAAATGGGGGACCTCCTCATCTGGGGCCGTAACGGTGTCAGAGACGACGTTGTCCCAGGTGGCGCCGTTGTCGTAGCTCACCTCGACGTTCTGGTTGGGGTACTCCGTGTTGACCTCCCACCTTCGGCCTTGACCCCTGCAACATACTCCATTTACAATGATATCTGGTCAAAGTTTGCGCCCTCTGAACTTTCATTCTATGCCCTTATTTCGGATGAGATGCTTTCGCACAATTACATCATGGTATTGAATAGAATCATTAACATACCTGGCCCCTGGTGGTGGAACTCTATACGACACGCCAAGCCTGTCCAAGAACGGTAACTCTTTGTACCCAAGTGTGTTAGCAAAACGACTCCAGTCCTGAACTCGCGACGCGTTTCTAGCCGTGACGTCAGTGAGGTTCTCCCACGCGGCCCGGTGCCACGCCCTCTCCGCCACAGCCAGAAGTCGGGGGTATATGAGACCCTCCTGCTGTTCCGCCGTCCGCGTCATCTCGCTGAATATCTGGGCCTGGATACCTGTAACAGCACCACCTCACAAAACTCAACTTTGTGACCGTTTTATTTTGGGCCCCCTTTTAGATTCCGGGAAATAGAGATTCCCAATATCCCCTACATCCACTATATCCCATTGTCGCGATATTCAATCGTTACGATATTCCATTGTTACGATATCCCATTGTTATGATATTCCATTGTTACGATATCCCACTGTTATGATATCCCATTGTTACGATATCCCACTGTTATGATATCCCATTGTTATGATATCCCATTGTTACGATATTCCATTGTTACGATATCCCATTGTTACAATATCCCATTGTTATGATATTCCATTGTTACAATATCCCATTGTCATAATATTCCATCGTTACGATATCGTAACAATGGGATACCGTAACGATTGATTATCGTGACAATGGGATATCGTAACAATGGGATATCGTAATGATGGGATATCATAATAAAGGAATATTGTAACAATGGGATATCTTACAATTGGGATATCGTAACAATAGGATATTGTAACAATGGGATATCGTATCGATGGAATATAGTGACAATGGAATATCCCATTGTCATGATATTCCATCATAACAATATCCCATTGTTACAATATCCTATTGTCACGATATTCCATCATTACGATATTCCATCGTTACGATATCCCATTGTTACGATATTATATTGTTACGATATTCCATTGTTACGATATCCCATTGTTACGATATTATATTGTTACGATATCCCATTGTTACGATATTCCATTGTTACGATATTCCATTGTTACGATATCCCATTGTTACGATATCCCATTGTTACGATATTCCATTGTTACGATATCCCATTGTTACGATATTCCATTGTTACGATATCCCATTGTTACGATATCCCATTGTTACGATATTCCATTGTTACGATATTCCATTGTTACGATATCCCATTGTTACGATATTCCATTGTTACGATATTCCATTGTTACGATATCCCATTGTTACGATATTCCATTGTTACGATATCCCATTGCTACGATATTCCATCGTTATGATATCCCATTGCTACGATATCCCATTGTTACGATATCCCATTGTTACGATATTCCATAGTTACGATATCCCATTGCTACGATATTCCATCGTTATGATATCCCATTGCTACGATATTCCATCGTTACGATATCCCATCGTTACGATATCCCATTGTTACGATATCCCATTGTTACGATATCCCATTGCTACGATATTCCATCGTTATGATATCCCATTGTTACGATATTCCATTGTTATGATATTCCGTTGTTACGATGTTCCATTATTATGATATTCCGTTGTTTCGTGTCGACTACCAAATTTAAATGCGACAGTAAACCCAGAAATCGCAATGTTCCGAAACAAATTGTTAAATTCATCAATTACCGCACAAGGTCAATGAACAATCAACGAAACACGCTGTTCCGTGTTCGCTGTCAGATCACCTGTACTGACCTATGATGTTCTGTGTGTGCTGTAATCCTACTGTGTCACATCACCTGTACTGACCTATGATGTTCTGTGTGTGCTGTAATCCTACTGTGTCAGATCACCTGTACTGACCTATGATGTTCTGTGTGTGCTGTAATCCTACTGTGTCACATCACCTGTACTGACCTATGATGTTCTGTGTGTGCTGTAATCCTACTGTGTCACATCACCTGTACTGACCTATGATGTTCCGTGTTCGCTGTCAGATCACCTGTACTGACCTATGATGTTCTGTGTGTGCTGTAATCCTACTGTGTCACATCACCTGTACTGACCTATGATGTTCTGTGTGTGCTGTAATCCTACTGTGTCACATCACCTGTACTGACCAATGATGTTCTGTGTGTGCTGTAATCCTACTGTGTCAGATCACCTGTACTGACCTATGATGTTCCGTGTGTGCTGTAATCCTACTGTGTCACATCACCTGTACTGACCTATGATGTTCTGTGTGTGCTGTAATCCTACTGTGTCAGATCACCTGTACTGACCTATGATGTTCTGTGTGTGCTGTAATCCTACTGTGTCACATCACCTGTACTGACCTATGATGTTCTGTGTGTGCTGTAATCCTACTGTGTCACATCACCTGTACTGACCTATGATGTTCCGTGTGTGCTGTAATCCTACTGTGTCACATCACCTGTACTGACCTATGATGTTCTGTGTGTGCTGTAATCCTACTGTGTCACATCACCTGTACTGACCTATGATGTTCTGTGTGTGCTGTAATCCTACTGTGTCACATCACCTGTACTGACCTATGATGTTCTGTGTGTGCTGTAATCCTACTGTGTCACATCACCTGTACTGACCTATGATGTCCTGTGTGTGCTGTAATCCTACTGTGTCACATCACCTGTACTGACCTATGATGTTCTGTGTGTGCTGTAATCCTACTGTGTCACATCACCTGTACTGACCTATGATGTTCTGTGTGTGCTGTAATCCTACTGTGTCACATCACCTGTACTGACCTATGATGTTCTGTGTGTGCTGTAATCCTACTGTGTCACATCACCTGTACTGACCTATGATGTTCTGTGTGTGCTGTAATCCTACTGTGTCACATCACCTGTACTGACCTATGATGTTCTGTGTGTGCTGTAATCCTACTGTGTCACATCACCTGTACTGACCTATGATGTTCTGTGTGTGCTGTAATCCTACTGTGTCACATCACCTGTACTGACCTATGATGTTCTGTGTGTGCTGTAATCCTACTGTGTCACATCACCTGTACTGACCTATGATGTTCTGTGTGTGCTGTAATCCTACTGTGTCACATCACCTGTACTGACCTATGATGTTCTGTGTGTGCTGTAATCCTACTGTGTCACATCACTTGTACTGACCTATGATGTTCTGTGTGTGCTGTAATCCTACTGTGTCAGATCACCTGTACTGACCTATGATGTTCTGTGTGTGCTGTAATCCTACTGTGTCACATCACCTGTACTGACCTATGATGTTCTGTGTGTGCTGTAATCCTACTGTGTCACATCACCTGTACTGACCTATGATGTTCTGTGTGTGCTGTAATCCTACTGTGTCACATCACTTGTACTGACCTATGATGTTCTGTGTGTGCTGTAATCCTACTGTGTCAGATCACCTGTACTGACCTATGATGTTCTGTGTGTGCTGTAATCCTACTGTGTCACATCACCTGTACTGACCTATGATGTTCCGTGTGTGCTGTAATCCTACTGTGTCACATCACCTGTACTGACCTATGATGTTCTGTGTGTGCTGTAATCCTACTGTGTCACATCACCTGTACTGACCTATGATGTTCTGTGTGTGCTGTAATCCTACTGTGTCACATCACCTGTACTGACCTATGATGTTCTGTGTGTGCTGTAATCCTACTGTGTCACATCACCTGTACTGACCTATGATGTTCTGTGTGTGCTGTAATCCTACTGTGTCACATCACCTGTACTGACCTATGATGTTCTGTGTGTGCTGTAATCCTACTGTGTCACATCACCTGTACTGACCTATGATGTTCCGTGGTCGCTCTAACGGGAGACACATGTCCTGTCTCCGTGCGCAGTAGCCCTGCCGTGTCAGAGGTTCCCCGGTGAAGGTGACGTCAACGTTGCTGTACACGTCGTCCGGCGTGTACCAAAACATTTTCCTGGCGTCTGTGTAGCGAGTAGCCCAAAACAAGCCGCGCTCCAGGGGGTCGGGCTCCTGTGGGTGGTCCAAGTACAGGTGGGTGGCATGGCCTAGCACGACCTGGAGCAGGGGGTGTGCACAGTTACGGGGGGTCATGTTGAGGGGTGGGACAACTTGTTATTGATCGGAGGTCATGCTGTGGGGTTTGGCAAATTGGAAATGAGGGATGGGCGGTCATGTTGAGGGGTTTGGCAATATGCAAATTAACCTCCGTGTTACACGTGTATCCCCATGTCACACCACCATGTATCCCCGTGTCACACCCACGTGTATCCCCGTGTCACACCACCTTGTAACCCCGTGTCACACCCACGTGTATCCCCGTGTCACACCACCTTGTATCCCCATGTCACACCACCTTGTATCCCCATGTCACACCACCTTGTATCCCCATGTCACACCACCTTGTATCCCCATGTCACACCACCTTGTATCCCCGTGTCACACCACCTTGTATCCCCGTGTCACACCACCATGTATCCCCGTGTCACACCACCATGTATCCCCATGTCACACCACCATGTATCCCCGTGTCACACCACCTTGTATCCCCATGTCACACCACCATGTATCCCCGTGTCACACCCACGTGTATCCCCGTGTCACACCACCTTGTATCCCGTGTCACACCCACGTGTATCCCCGTGTCACACCACCTTGTATCCCCATGTCACACCACCTTGTATCCCCATGTCACACCACCTTGTATCCCCATGTCACACCACCTTGTATCCCCGTGTCACACCACCTTGTATCCCCGTGTCACACCACCTTGTATCCCCGTGTCACACCACCATGTATCCCCGTGTCACACCACCATGTATCCCCATGTCACACCACCATGTATCCCCGTGTCACACCACCTTGTATCCCCGTGTCACACCACCTTGTATCCCCGTGTCGCACCCACGTGTATCCCCGTGTCACACCACCTTGTATCCCCGTGTCACACCACCTTGTATCCCCGTGTCACACCACCATGTATCCCCGTGTCACACCACCTTGTATCCCCGTGTCACACCACCTTGTATCCCCGTGTCGCACCCACGTGTATCCCCGTGTCACACCACCTTGTATCCCCGTGTCACACCACCTTGTATGCTAGTGTCACACCACCTTGTATCCCCGTGCCACACCACCTTGTATCCCCGTGTCACACCACCATGTATCCCCGTGTCACACCACCTTGTATCCCCGTGTCACACCACCTTGTATCCCCGTGTCTCACCATCTTGTATCCCCGTGCCACACCACCTTGTATCCCCGTGTCACACCACCATGTATCCCCATGTCACACCACCTTGTATCCCCGTGTCACACCACCTTGTATCCCCGTGTCACACCACCTTATATCCCCGTGTCACGCCACCTTGTATCTCCGTGTCACACCACCTTGTATCCCCGTGTCACACCACCGTATATCCCCGTGTCACACCACCATGTATCACCATGTCACACCACCTTGTATCCCCGTGTCACACCTCCTGGTATCCCCGTGTCACACCACCTTGTATCCCCGTGTCACACCACCTTGTTTCCCCGTGTCACACCACCTTGTATCTCCGTGTCACACCACCTTGTATCCCCATGTCACACCACCTTGTATCCCCGTGTCACACCATCTTGTATCCCCGTGTCACACCTCCTTGTATCCCCGTGCCACACCACCTTGTATCCCCGTGTCACACCACCATGTATCCCCGTGTCACACCACCTTGTATCTCCGTGTCACACCACCTTGTTCACACCACCTTGTATCCCCGTGTCACACCTCCTTGTATCCCCGTGTCACACCTCCTTGTATCCCCGTGTCACACCTCCTTGTATCCCAGTGTCACACCACCTTGTATCCCCGTGTCACACTACCTTGTATCCCCGTGTCACACCACCTTGTATCCCCGTGTCACACCACCTTGTATCCCCATGTCACACCACCTTGTATCCCCGTGTCACACCACCTTGTATCCCGTGTCACACCCACCTTGTATCCAGCATTAGCCATTCTGTAGGCTCTGTTTGCTCTGCCGCCAGTCCACGCGTTGTTCCACACCATGGCGGTATGGATGTTGGACAGCCTGCGGAGGGGTGTTTCCCCCGTCTCCATCAGTCCATCCACCCATCCCGACAGGGTGATGCGGAGATCAGATGCTATACGTGACACACGCTCCGCAAAGAACTCCCTCACCCCATTCCTGTCCAGTCGTCGCGCCCTACACGCGGAAGAATTAACAAACACGTCTCTCACTTCACCGCCTACAAAGTGATACGTCCGCATTGGGTCTATATCTCGTCTCATTCTCTGCACTTCTTGCAGCACATGGCGGATGAATCTGTAAGTCGAGTCCAGACACGGGTTCACCATGTTGTCGTCAAACATCTGCACAGACAGGAAGTCCAGGTTGTCGTCTGCGTCAGTCAACAGGAAGTCGTCTGCTGTGGGGTCACCGAGGTCACGTAGCCGGGCTTGTCGGGCCTGCATGGCAATGATCCCGGCCCGTGAGTGGCCCGGCATGTCAAACATCTCCACTACCTGGGACAGAATGAGGGAGTAAGTAAGACGAACAACGACAACTGGATTGACGGTTTATCTGTCCGAAGTGAATGAATACATCAGGCATCGGCAAACCAAAATATTTATTTACGTGAACGAAAACAATAGCTAACCTGAGTATTACAAGTGTGAACTACTGTATGTTTGTATCATTATTTTGGAATAGTCCTTATAAGTACTGGGGGGCACGGGTGACCCAGTCGTCTAAGGCGCCGCGATTCGCTGTGCAGAGTTGCGTCCCTTGGGCACGCCAGAAACCTATGATTGTGAGTTCGAATCCCGGTTCGCCCCGATTATGTTTCTAGGTTTGTCAGCACCATCCCCGTGCTCGTGGGTTTCACCGAAGTGATAAACGTCTGAGACCTGCATCACTTCGGGCTTTCCTCCCACATTAAGCTGACACGCCACGATATAACTGGAATACTGTTAAAAGCGGCGTTAAACCCAACTCACTCACTCACTCACTATAAGTACGGGTTTGTTTTATATTCAGGTCGCCGTCGTATTGCAGAACTATTGTACTCTTATCATCAGTGAGTTTCAGTGATCCATTTATAAGATTGATGGTTCTTCGTGTGTACAGTTACGGTAAACTACGGTTATAACGAATTTAAAGGGGCCACTAATTTGGTTCGTAATAACCGTAGATCGTTATAATCATATATACAGCCTATATACAACAAATGGCCTGGACTAAGAAAAATGTGTGTTATATTGGTCAGTGCGTTATAACAGTTTTCGTTTATTGTATTTGTTTAACATGCATAAACGAAAAAATATAATTAAGATCAAAGTACGCGTGTGTAACGTGTGGACGCGCTGATAACATCGAAATATCGGCTACCCACCTCGATGTGCCTCTCTGCAGCATATCTGATAATTTCTCTGTAGTCCTCTACGGTATAGAACCCGGAACCGGAAGTTGAGTTGTCTCCCCCTGATCCCAGCTGAGGGAGAAGGCAGTTTGTCTCTGTGAGGTCATGACAACGCCTCCCAGCTACCTGCAGGTGCACGAATACTGTGACCAATGTGACCTGATATATCCCACATATATAGCTGAAGTTTGCAAATGGGGTATTCTGTGTCATTCATGTTGATATTTGAACTAATTGGTCGTAATATGCCTCTGTTCATAATGTTAACCACCATGCGCCTCACAGGCAGCTTGGGTTGTATACTCCCCAGGGAGCGGAGAAAGAAAATCTTGTCACTCTGAGCTACTGCCAGGATTGTTAACGTAGTGTCATGAGCATTTACTTGGTGAACGGAATCTGGCGCACTATCAACTCAATCATTATGATATGGTAAACACGGTTCGTAGATTGAGGTAATGTTAGCAATATGAACATCTCTCATGAAACTATGTTGATATTGACACACATACATCCATTTACAAACTAGATAAAGTTTCGACGATATCCAAACCATTACAACCAGTATCGGTGTACAACCCTAGATTTAGCCAGAAACGAACCGACTGAACACATCGAGGGACGGTGAAGGTATTTGTTTCAACAATGCGACAGTCTTTCCTTAAAACAACAGAGAGAAACGTGTCAATGGTCAAAGGTCAGGAATGTAGAAAAAACAATAGGCAATCAATTCTGAGCATTTTAGGGGATACAGGGGATTAAATTTGCCCCCTTTTCTTCAGAAAGTAGTTCGTGTTTATACTCATTCAGCCTGGTGAGGTCTGGAAGCCCCGGTATCTATAGGCGCCATCCTTCCTCACTCCCCACTCACTCACTCACTCACCCTGGTGAGGTCTGGAAGCCCCGGTATCCCAAGGCGCCACCACCCCACCCCACCCTCCCCCAAACCACCACCCCACCCAACCACCACCACCACCCTCCTCACTCACCCTGGTGAGGTCTGGGAGCCCTGGTATCTCCAGGCGCCACCCCTCGTCGTCACCCAGGTGGAACAGGAACCGATTCATCTTGTAAGCCGCCATTACGTTCATCACTTTCATCACTTCCTCCTTAGACCGGAAGTTACGTGCTACTTCCATCAGTAAGCCTCTAAATTAACAAAGTCTGTCCGTTAAAACATAACTAGACATTCCAATGTGATCAGTTGATCTGCGCAAATTAATTTAAACAATTAAGGCAGCTCAGAGTCCATCCATTCAGAACTGCAAGTAGTTTGAGGGTACGGGTAATCTGCGGTCCAGGGTGCCGTTGTACAAAACACCCATAGCGCTACGACTGTCATAAGTCTATGTTAAGGTATGAGTGTTACGATCACCGTAGCGCTAAGATCACTTTGTACAACGGCACCCTGAACGCAGCCAGATCCTTACAGGAATAACTGCCCCAGGGCCAGCTCCACAAAGTGATCTTAGCGCAAAGTCGATCGTAACTCCCATTCTTTAACACTGACTTACGACAACCGTAGCGCTAAGATCGCTTTTTGGAGCGGGGCCCAGGAACCATAGGAATTAATCTGAGATTCACTCGTATGACGGTCTGCTGGTCATACGACCTGGATCATCCACAGAAACTGATGCTACTGGTATACTATTCAATGTGGGGCTGAACTGACTTTATTTTCTCACTCACTATAATTGTTGTCCGTCATTCTTTACTTAGCTGTATCATCAATACAAATTTCACATTTGTACAATCTCATTAAATTCATATCTAAGTTCTCGGTTCCGCTAAACAAAGATCTGAGGACATCACATTACGGATCACGTCAGAACGACCTTTCGCGAACTTTGACCGACCACTGAAACGAATAACAAGTAGTCGATATCAGCCAATGAGAAAGCAGCTTTCACTAGCTTTACGGCACTCGTTTCAACCTGGCGACTTCCTTTTCAGACTACGTTTGAAAAATATGTTCACACATTCCGGAATGTCTAATATATTGTAGCGATTGTATGGCAGTGCTTCCCACGTACTGTGTAACGCCTCCTCCGTTTAAATGTTTATCCCACGGAAGCGAGAGATAGACGATAATTTTGACCGAGTCAGTCGTACGGGCCGTAACTGTCGTTCGAATACCCCGTGTTAACATTTTTGAGGTTGCATGATTAGAAAACACATTTTTCATGATCTGGTAAGCAACGCATTGATTGGTCGGATGAAAGGTCATACTGACGTGACCCCTAATGGGGTGTCCTCAGATCTTTGTTTAGCGGTAGCGGAAACTAAGATCTCATTTTAATTAGACTGACATTTGTAATACGGTTGATAAATATGAAACATTTCTTCATCTGTTTCCCTTCCCCAGGACCTGCAAGATCCTAACAGAAATAACTGGGTCAGGATCCATAGTATCTGTCGGCTCATGCGACCTTCATTCACCTCAATACACTTATTCCATTTGTCCTTCATCCTGGAAAGGGGGCACGGGTGGCCCAGTCATCTAAGGCGCCGCGATTCGCTGTGCAGAGTTGCGTCCCTTGGGCTCGCCAGAAACCTATGATTCTGGGTTCGAATCCGGATTCGCCCCGATTGTGTTTCTAGGTTTGTCAGCACCATACCCGAGTGGTAAACGTCTGAGGCCTGCATCACTTCGGGCTTTCCTCCAAAATTAAGATGACACGCCGCGATATAACTGGAATACTGTTAAAAGCGGCGTTAAACCCAACTCAGTCACTCACTCATCCTGGAAGCGTCTTCCACGTAGGGCAGATTTCATTTGACGTAACAGGAAATAGTCACTGGGGGTTAAGTCTGGGCTGTAGGGTGGGGGATTTAACTGTACAGCCCAGACTTAACCCCCAGTGACTATTTCCTGTTCCGGCAAATGAAATCTGCCCCACGTGGAAGACGCTTCCAGGATGACGAGGACATAAAGGCTGCCACAGAGGCGTAGTTAGAGGGCCAATCTGCGGATTTCTATAAAAGTGGTATTAAAAGCTTGAAGGACAAATGGAAAATGTGTATTGAGGTGAATGAAGATTAAATTAAAAATTAAAAGTGCAAAAGATATTTTGCGACTTGGTCTCATATTGAAGTTGCAAAACTTATTGAACACCCCTCGTACTATTCATTGTGACGCGGGGCGGTCGGGTAGCCTAGTGGTTAAAGCGTTCGCTCGTCACGCCGAAGACCCGAGTTCGATTCCCGACATGGGTGCAATGTGTGAAGCCCATTTCTGGTGTCCCCCCGCCGTGATATTGCTGGAATATTGCTAACAGCGGCGTAAAACCATACTCACTCACTCATTGTGGCGCTGAACTGACTTCACTCACTATAATTGTTGTCCATCATAATTCTATTCTTATCCACATCATGAAGACATTGTTCACATTTGTAAAACGGTTTATAATTATCACACGTTTCTGTGTACGTAATACCCGTGTACCTGTATTCAAGTCTGGGAGCATCCTTCACTGTTGCTCTCGGCACCTCTCCCGTGAACCCCCCGGTCCCATCTCGACACAAGCTCAGCAAACTCTGCACCCCATAGAAAGCACCTGCAGGGTCACGTGACACTATCGTCACCACCTGTCTCCCCGGATCCACAGTCAGTGTGTATGCTTCTCGTGACGAGGTCACCTGGCCGTTCACCCTCACATCCGGGTTCCCGCGTCTGAGCTCTATGACACGTGACGCTAGACGGTTCCAGGACAATGTCACTGAGCTCATGTTCAGGGTGGCTGCACGGAAGAACAATAAAGGATACAGTTAGGATCGCATCTGACGAACCCTGATTGTTTTTGTACTGTCTAAATAAAGAACCTCTACCCTCCCGTGAAACGTGCGCGGTCCTACCTAGCAGGACCTCTGCTTCTTTGCTGAACTCTACCTTATATGAATTCCTTGTGACAGAAGTACCGTCTTGCCTGAAAAGTTTGCCCGTTTCTTGTAAGTTCTATGTCCCGGACCACCACCGTGGTCTTGTGGATAGAGCGTCTGTCCACAGACCAAAGGCCGGTGATCCGATCCCCTCCCACGCCATACAGAAAGACGTTAAAAGATGGTACTTTTTGTTTCCCTGCCTGCACGTCACTATATAAGTGCAATTATCCCGACCGCAAAGTTCAACGCTAAGGGCGGTCGGGTAGCCTAGTGGTTAAAGAGTTCGCTCGTCACGCCGAAGACCCGGGTTCGATTCCCGACATGGGTACAATGTGTGAAGCCCATTTCTGGTGTCCCCCGCCGTGATATGGCTGGAATATTGCTAAAAGCGGCGTAAAACCATACTCACTCACTCACTCACTCAACGCTATTTCTCAACTCCCATACCTAACAGGGGTTGTATATCTTTCTTGACAAGCATACATATATACTTCTGTGTACTGTGCATGATTAATGAATAATGATTATTATCAGAAATGTCTCGTGCCGTCAATAATGATTCTTACCTACAAGAAACTGCGCCTCTCTGATGAAGGTGGTGTCTGCAGCCACACCCCAGCAGCACTCGGACAGCAACACGCTGGAACTGTTGTCTATCTGTAGCAGGGATACAAACACCACTCGCCTGGTTAGACTGCATATGTTTATGTGACTCCTACAACACTAACATCTCCAGCTACTGAACACACATACACACACCACTCGCCTGGTTAGACTGCATATGTTTATGTGACTCCTACAACACTAACAACTCCAGCTACTGAACACACATACACACACCACTCGCCTGGTTAGACTGCATATGTTTATGTGACTCCTACAACACTAACAACTCCAGCTACTGAACACACATACACACACCACTCGCCTGGTTAGACTGCATATGTTTATGTGACTCCTACAACACTAACAACTCCAGCTACTGGACACACACACACACCCCCCAGCAGCACTCGGACAGCAGCACGCTGGAACTGTTGTCTATCTGTAGCAGGGATACAAACACCACTCGCCTGGTTAGACTGCATATGTTTATGTGACTCCTACAACACTAACATCTCCAGCTACTGAACACACACACACACAGAAGGCGCGCACATACACACACACAGGGAGTGTGCGCGCACACACACACATACACATAGTACACATACACAGTACACATACACGAGACACCCATTACCGAAGTACATACACAATACACACACAGTACACATACATAGTACACACATAACACACACAGTACACACACACTCACACAGTACACACACTGACAAACACACACATACGCACACAATACACACACAAACACACTTCTACACACACACTAACACACATACACATACAAACACACACAGTACACACACAGTACACACACACACACAACACACAACACACACACAACACACACACACACAACACACACAACACAACACACACACACACACACACAAAAACACACAGGACACTACGATTCATTGTCAGTACCTGTGTTTCCAGTGGTGTTGGGAGAATAAGTCCCCCTGGTCCTCCGAGGTCCTCAGTCAGCTGGTTCACGGTAAAGCGGTCCTCCAGGCTCCAAGGGTTGTACCTGGGTACATAACACAAACAGAGCACTTATGGAGATTCCTTCATATTTTCAATGGCACCAAATCAGGAATCACATTTCATCACCAGTAGCAGCAGTAGCAAAGAGGCCATGAATGCCTTTTTCCCTCATGCCAATTATAACGAATTACCAGTCTCCCTGGTACCCATATACTGCGTGAATGTGTTTATGAGTATATGGTTGCACTACATTTCGCTGTGCAGATTTGCGCCCTTTGTCGTGCCAGGATCCGCGAAATATCAACATCAAGCTGGCATGTCATTATCCAACTGAAATACTGTTCAAAGCGAACGCCAACTTTGTGAGTTGAGTTGAGTTGGGTTTTACGCCGCTTTTAACAATATTCCAGTTATATCGCGGCGTGTCAGCCTAATGTGGGAGGAAAGCCCGAAGTGATGCAGATCTCAGACGTTTACCACTTCGGTGAAACCCACGAGCACGGGTATGGTGCTGACAAACCTAGAAACATAATCGGGGCGAACCGGGATTCGAACCCACAATCATGGGTTTCTGGCGTGCCCAAGGGACGCCGACTCAAAAGACCCCCAACCTTATTAAAATCAGATCTTAGTTCTCGCTACCGCTAAACAAAGAACTGAGGACATCCCATTAAGGGTCACGTCAGACCGACCTTGCGCGATTTTTTACCGACCAATGGAAGGACTGACAAGAAGTCGACATTAGCCAATCAGAAGGCAGCTTTTCGTGCTTTACGGCACTAATTTCAAATTGGCGACTACGCTTCGAAACATATTTTGACAAATTCTCGATTAAAAAATTGAAACCTGATCAAAAGAACATTCTGGAATGGCAAATATATGGTCTAGATTGTATGGATTCAGTCGTTAAACCCGTAACTATCGTTTGGAATACGCCGTAGATAATGATCTGGTAAGCGACGCTCTGATTGGTCGGATGAAAGGTCGTTCTGACGTTACCCCTAATGGGATGTCCTCAGATCTTTGTTTAGCGGTAGCGAGAAATAAGATCTGATTTTAATGAGATTGAAAAGACCCCCCAATTTCTATTTGAAAATAAGAATATTAAACGTCAAGGGATAATGTCAAAATGCATTATTCTAACCGAACATACTAAAACCCACTATCCAGGGCTACCCGTATCCGCCATATCGGTGTGTTATGTATAGGTTGTCAATGTCGTCGCTCGGGGGACGTCTTCAGCAATCCATGTTTATCGAAAGAGGCGCAGACGTAATCAAGCCGTCAGGCTCGCCGCCCTTGTTGTTGCATGGCATCGAATCCCAGTTGTGTATATCGATGCTCATGATATCAATCACTGGACTGTCTGGCTTACAGACTCGATTATTTACAGACCGCCGTCACATAGCTGGAATATTGCTGGGTGCGGCGTTAAACAACAAATAAATAGTAAAACATGTCGTACCTGTCGTCAATGCCGGTCTTCCACTGCCTCCCATTAGTAAAGGGCCCCAGAAAATACAGCTCCTCCCCTTTCGTGGCGTTCAACGTCCGTGGAGACATCCCCTCCGCCGTCACGTACCAGTTGGGCAAGACGTGATTCCTGGCGGCCAGCGACATCCCTACAACCAGCCTGACAACTCGAGGCTCGTTCGGCCGCAGCGCTCGAAATCCAGGAACAGGCTGGAACTTGAACAGTGAGCCTTTAACATGAGTGAACCTTAGCTTGTGATCCTGCAGGATATATCCTTGGGGGTTGTGCACGAGGTTAGGCGGGAAGAGCTGCCCGAAACTAAACATGTATATCTCCCAGTTGCCGGCCACGATGTCAGAGTCGTTGGTGTTGGTGAGGGTCATGTCGACGAGGCTGCGATCAGGCTGGGCCGTGTTGTCTATGACGGTGAGGTTTACTTGCAGGTACTCCGCGATCATCTCGATGGTGTTGAGGGTGACGATGGGGAGGGTGGGTGCCGGGTGGGGGGTGAAGGGTACACCCCTGCTGAACCGCCGACTGTCGTGGGACCTGGAAGGGGAATAATAATAATAATAATAATAGACATCATCATCATCATCATCATCATCATCATTATCATCATCGTCACAATAATAAAAAGAGGAAGAAGGAGAAGAAGTTATAAATCAATCCGATAAACTTGGTATCACGTTCCCATAAAATTATGTTCTTTCAGGCTCCATTCATTAACGCGTGCCTTTTTTTTCGAAAAAAAGCCAACCAATGCTTCCAATATTCGTGGATAGGGGTTTCCCAATGTTGGGGGAGTGGGTACCCAATGATAGGGGGTTTCAAAATGTGTCTCCCAAACATGGCGACAAAGAGGGCTGCAAGTCATTTTGAACTATATGATAAATGGGGCGGCTCACTCAAGGAGTGTATTCATGCGCGATATCTAAAGCTACTCCAATGAGTGAACGCATAACTTAAACATATACTATCTAATGAATGACATGGTATGATAAAGAGATTGTTACCCTCGTGTGTTTCGTATCGTAAATGGCACTTGTTAGAAAATGAAACTAATATGTGTAATATGCTCTCCAAGGGCTGACACGGCACAATGTTTAACATAACACAATGTTTACTCCTGATATATGATATTTATATCGAAACACATTCGGCTAACCATCTCCATTTATAGTTGGTCCATACAAAATGTAATGGAGGTCTGAAAGAGTACCTCAAAGTGCAGGAGCATTATACACTTTTTATCCCTAAAAATTGATATTTATATTCGGAAACAACAATGCAAAGCTTTATTATATAATTCAGTGTGAAAGAGTTTTCTGAAGTTGAGAAAAGTGACATTTTCTTGTGCTTACAGTGAACATAAGACTGGATTTTTCACTGTAGTGAAAATGGAACTTTGATAAACAATTGTCATACAAGAGTTATCTCCCCTCAAGTTGTCTCCCTTTGTCGTAAGTGTCCAGCTCCTACACAAACTGTTGACGTCCTTTTTACGTTAGCTCCACACTGACAAAATACAAATACTGATAATATCGCTTCTTGCTGTTTTGTTATTCTCTTGAAAATGTTTCATTATAAACTGTAAATTTCTCATTTAACTCGTCATTCGAGACTTTCGTTTCACAATGCGCCATTTTTGTTACTTGACAGCGGTCTCGTGGTTTTCAAGAAACTGTTTTTGTTAAAGTTGATTTTGTATAGAATCGTTTCTAAATGTATGATAAAGAATTTTCGTGACCGTAAATATTTTTTGATGCTTTTGTTTGTATTTTAAAATTTCGCAAACTCGAAACTACTTTTTAAGTCGCAAATACCAGGAGTGTTGGGTAGGACGAACTCACGTTTCTAGGTTTTACATTTGTAATGAAATATTTAATTTTCTGGAAGACAACTACACGAAAGGTATATAATAAATAGGATTGTCCATGTGTCCAGTGAAGTGTTGTGGTTCTTTTTGTAAAATTTAGAATTTCTATCCTTTTTTAGTTTTACTTTTCTCGGGTTTACAACCGAGCGTATATCCGTGGGAGTCATGTGACTTCAAAACAAAACAACGTCATGGTTAGAACACATTGTTTTGTTTGTTTTGTCTGTTGTTTAACGCCGCACTCAGCAATATTCCAGCTATATGACGGCGGTCCACAAATAATCAAGTCTGTACCAGACAATCCAGTGATTGACATCATGAGCATCGATCCACGCAACTGGGATACGATGACAGGCATCAACCAAGTCAGCGACCCTGACCACCCGATACTGCAGTCGCCTTTTACGACAAGCATAGTGGCAATTTACGGCAAGCATGGGTTGCTGAAGACCTATTCTACCCCGGATCTTCACGGGTCTGTTAAAACACTGCTCAGTCAAGAACACAGTAGTGTTGACCCGCTACACTCCAGACTGAAGGGCCATACATTGTACTCCAATGTTCATTCAGCAGCCAACATAGTCTCACTTCAGGGCCACACAGCTTTCACTACCTTGATCTGAGGAACAATGTCTGGTTGTCTCTAATCTCCATGTCACGTGGCACGTCCTGCCAGCGATCTGTGTCACGTGACCGGAACTGGACGGGCATGCCGGGATACACGTTGTTTGTTACAAGTCGGGTCCCTTCCATTCTGGAAAGAAACAATCACCAAACCTTCAAATCTACATTGCTTTAATTGTACGTCGTTTGTGGAAGATGGAGGGGAAGACCTGCTTCCGTGTACACAACTGTGGGATGATGACTTCTCGGGGATCTCTGTTCCAACCTCAGTATGGAGGTGAGGTGAGGTGAGGTGAGGTGTGGTGATTTGAGGTGAGGTGAGGTGAGGTGAGGTGAGGTGAGGTGAGGTGAGGTGAGGTGAGGTGAGGTGAGGTGAATTGAATTGAGGTGAGGTGAGGTGAGGTGAGGTGAGGTGAGGTGAGGTGAAGTGAGTTGAGGTGAGTGAGGTGAGGTGAGGTGAGGTGGGGCGGGGCGAGGCGAGGTGAGGTGAGGTGAGGTAAGGTGAGGTGGGGTGGGGTGAGGTGAGGTGAGGTGAATTGAAGTGAGGTGGGGTGAGGTGAGGTGAGATGAGGTGACGTGAGTTGAAGAGAGGTGAGGTGAGTTGAGGTGAAGTGGGGTGGGTCTGGGTAAGGTGAGGTGAGGTGAGGTGGGGTGGGGTCGGATGAGGTGAGGTGAATTGAGGTGAGGTGAGGTGAAGAGAGGTGAGGTGAGGTGAGGTGAGGTGAGATGAGGTGAGGTGAGGTGAGGTGAGGTGAGGTGAGGCGGGGCGAGGCGAGGTGAGGTGAGGCGAGGTGAAATTGGGTTTAACGTTGCGTGTAAGCTTATTGCATGTGTGAGTGTGTGGTTGCATGTACTAGGCCGGATTATTGCCGGTTTTATAGTACTCGTCTAGAAAGATACCATGTCGCAGCTGAACATGAATACCCCACTCACAAACATTATACTGATTCCGAGCAGACGATTCCTTTTTTAATGTCGGGCGCAAGGCAGGGTAACAGCAACTCCCGACATTTGGTAAGACGCGGCCGGGGATCGAACCACCTTCCTTCCGCTTTCCAGGCAGACGTTCTATCCAGTGGACCACGGAGACGGTCAGTACAGCTACATGTGACTCCTAAAGGGAGTCAGATTCCATTATAAATGACCCATAAGTCTGTCAACACTAACCGAGCACCGGGCGGAGGAATTCTGTACTGAATGCCAGCCTGGTCCATCCGGCGTATTTCCCTGTGTCCTACCGCGGAGATGAAAGAGTTCCAGTCCTTGGTCTCTTGCAGGAGGCGCTGTGGTCCACTCGGCAGATGTTCCCATGGTGCCTCGTGCCAAGCACGTTCTGCCAGAGCCAGTAGACGGGGATAGATCATGTAGTCCATCTGGTCAGCTGTCCGAACTGTCTCCGTCCACAGGTGCCCCTGCATCCCTATAGAACACAAGTATACAGCCAGATGTAGACAGATGCCCCTGCATCCCTATAGAACACAAGTATACAGCCAGATGTAGACAGGTGTCCCTGCATCCCTATAGAACACAAGTATACAGCCAGATGTAGACAGGTGTCCCTGCATCCCTATAGAACACAAGTATACAGCCAGATGTAGACAGGTGCCCCATCATCCCTATAGAACACAAGTATGCAGCCAGATGTAGACAGGTGTCCCTCCATCCCTATAGAACACAAGTATACAGCCAGATGTGGACAGGTGCCCCTCTATCCCTATAGAACACAAGTATACAGCCAGATGTGGACAGGTGCCCCTCTATCCCTATAGAACACAAGTATACAGCCAGATGTAGACAGGTGCCCCTCTATCTCTACAGAACACAAGTATACAGCCAGATGTAGACAGATGTCCCTCTATCCCTATAGAACACAAGTATACAGCCAGATGTAGACAGGTGCCCCACCATCCCTATAGAACACAAGTATACAGCCAGATGTAGACAGGTGTCCCACTATCCCTACAGAACACAAGTATACAGCCAGATGTAGACAGGTGCCCCTCTATCCCTATAAAACACACGTATACAGCCAGATGTAGACAGGTGCCCCTCTATCCCTATACAACACAAGTATACAGCCAGATGTAGACAGGTGCCCCTGCATCCCTATAGAACACAAGTATACAGCCAGATGTAGACAGGTGTCCCTCTATCCCTATAGAACACAAGTATACAGCCAGATGTAGGCAGGTGCCCCTCTATCCCTACAGAACACAAGCATACAGCCAGATGTAGACAGGTGCCCCACCATCCCTATAGAACACAAGTATACAGCCAGATGTAGACAGGTGCCCCTCTATTCCCTATAGAACACAAGTATACAGCCAGATGTAGACAGGTGTCCCTCTATTCCCTATAGAACACAAGTATACAGCCAGATGTAGACAGGTGTCCCTCTATCCCTATAGAACACAAGTATACAGCCAGATGTAGACAGGTGCCCCTCTATCTCTATAGAACACAAGTATACAGCCAGATGTAGACAGGTGTCCCTTCTTTCCCTATAGAACACAAGTATACAGCCAAATGTAGACAGGTGCCCCTGCATCCCTATAGAACACAAGTATACAGCCAGATGTAGACAGATGCCCCTCTATCCCTATAGAACACAAGTATACAGCCAGATGTAGACAGGTGCCCCTGTATCCCTATAAAACACACGTATACAGCCAGATGTAGACAGGTGCCCCTCTATCTCTATAGAACACAAGTATACAGCCAGATGTAGACAGATGCCCCACCATCCCTATAGAACACAAGTATACAGCCAGATGTAGACAGGTGCCCCTGTATCCCTATAAAACACACGTATACAGCCAGATGTAGACAGGTGCCCCTGCATCCCCATAGAACACAAGTATACAGCCAGATGTAGACAGATGCCCCTCTATCCCCACAGAACACAAGTATACAGCCAGATGTAGACAGGTGCCCCTCTATCCCTATAGAACACAAGTATACAGCCAGATGTAGACAGGTGTCCCTCTATCCCTATAGAACACAAGTATACAGCCAGATGTAGACAGGTGCCCCTTCATCCCTATAGAACACAAGTATACAGCCAGATGTAGACAGGTGTCCCTTCTTTCCCTATAGAACACAAGTATACAGCCAAATGTAGACAGGTGCCCCTGCATCCCTATAGAACACAAGTATACAGCCAGATGTAGACAGATGCCCCTCTATCCCTATAGAACACAAGTATACAGCCAGATGTAGACAGATGCCCCTCTATCCCTATAGAACACAAGTATACAGCCAGATGTAGACAGATGCCCCTCTATCCCCACAGAACACAAGTATACAGCCAGATGTAGACAGGTGCCCCTCTATCCCTATAGAACACAAGTATACAGCCAGATGTAGACAGGTGTCCCTCTATCCCTATAGAACACAAGTATACAGCCAGATGTAGACAGGTGCCCCTTCATCCCTATAGAACACAAGTATACAGCCAGATGTAGACAGGTGTCCCTCTATCCCTATAGAACACAAGTATACAGCCAGATGTAGGCAGGTGCCCCTCTATTCCCTATAGAACACAAGTATACAGCCAGATGTAGACAGGAGCCCTCTATCCCTATAGAACACAAGTATACAGCAAGATGTAGACAGGTGTCCCTCTATCCCTATAGAACACAAGTATACAGCCAGATGTAGACAGGTGTCCCTCTATCCCTATAGAACACAAGTATACAGCAAGATGTAGACAGGTGCCCCTCTATCCCTATAGAACACAAGTATACAGCCAGATGTAGACAGGTGTCCCTCTATCCCTATAGAACACAAGTATACAGCCAGATGTAGACAGGTGCCCCTTCATCCCTATAGAACACAAGTATACAGCCAGATGTAGACAGGTGTCCCTTCTTTCCCTATAGAACACAAGTATACAGCCAAATGTAGACAGGTGCCCCTGCATCCCTATAGAACACAAGTATACAGCCAGATGTAGACAGATTCCCCACCATCCCTATAGAACACAAGTATACAGCCAGATGTAGACAGGTGCCCCACCATCCCTATAGAACACAAGTATACAGCCAGATGTAGACAGGTGCCCCTCTATTCCCTATAGAACACAAGTATACAGCCAGATGTAGACAGGTGTCCCTCTATTCCCTATAGAACACAAGTATACAGCCAGATGTAGACAGGTGTCCCTCTATCCCTATAGAACACAAGTATACAGCAAGATGTAGACAGGTGCCCCTCTATCTCTATAGAACACAAGTATACAGCCAGATGTAGACAGGTGTCCCTTCTTTCCCTATAGAACACAAGTATACAGCCAAATGTAGACAGGTGCCCCTGCATCCCTATAGAACACAAGTATACAGCCAGATGTAGACAGATGCCCCTCTATCCCTATAGAACACAAGTATACAGCCAGATGTAGACAGGTGCCCCTGTATCCCTATAAAACACACGTATACAGCCAGATGTAGACAGGTGCCCATCTATCTCTATAGAACACAAGTATACAGCCAGATGTAGACAGATGCTCAACCATCCCTATAGAACACAAGTATACATCCAGATGTAGACAGGTGCCCCTGTATCCCTATAAAACACACGTATACAGCCAGATGTAGACAGGTGCCCCTGCATCCCCATAGAACACAAGTATACAGCCAGATGTAGACAGATGCCCCTCTATCCCCACAGAACACAAGTATACAGCCAGATGTAGACAGGTGTCCCTCTATCCCTATACAACACAAGTATACAGCCAGATGTAGACAGGTGCCCTCTATCCCTATAGAACACAAGTATTACAATGTTTGTAGAACAGTGATTTGGAGTGTTGAGAAAAGTATCCTCAATAGGAAAGCATATGCACTGACTACTGAGGCTCAACTGAAGTCGTTTTACGTGCAATCCCAAATATTATAGCAGTGTGGTCTCGTTGATACCTATAACATTTTCTGGACTCGTCAGCTGAACACAGTGGCTGCCGTCATCCCCACACACGTCCGCAGTCGAGAGTGGCTCCCCGGAGCGGCCCCAGTCGATGTTGGAATACAGATTCAAGGGAGAGAAGTCGAACACTTTCCGGGTGTCTGTGAACCGGGTAGCCCAGATGAGACCTCGTTCTTCCGGGTCAGCTTCATACGGGTGGTCGAAGTACAGATGGGTAGCCTGACTCATGATGACCTGTGGTGCAAGGTGAAGGACGAAAGGTCATATTTATTTTGGGGTGGGGTCAACCGTAAAGCAGCTGATCTGCTGACAGAAACTTTTCAGGTTTGATTGGTGCTTCCATGTGGATGAGTGAGTGAGTTGGATTTTACGCCGCTATTAACAGTGTTCCAGGTATATCGCGGCGTGTCAGCTTAATGTGGGAGGAAAACCTGAAGTGATAAAGGTCTCAGACGTTTACCACTTCGGTGAAACCCACAAGCACGGGTATGGTGCTGACAAACCTAGAAACATAATCGGGGCGAACCGGGATTCGAACCCACAATCATAGGTTTCTGTCGTGCCCACGGGACGCAACTCTGCACAGCGAATCGCGGCGCCTAAGACGACAGGGCCACCCGTGCCCCCCGATTGGTGCTTCCAAGGACAACATTCCATTTAAACATTGATATGTTCCAGCACATTTTATTCCAGCTATATGGCAGCGGTCTGTAAATAATCGAGTCTGGACCCGCCTATCAAGTGATTGATATTGTGAAAAACAATCCAGGCAATTGGGATACGATGACATTCATTAATCAAGCCAGCGAGCCGGAGAACGCGATCCTGTTAGTCGCCTTCTTACGACAACACAAGTAATTAAAATAGTAACATACAATGAACTATGCATACTATGTGGGTGTAAATGAATCTGATTGTACCTTGTCTTTAATGTGCATACTTGTGTGAAAAGAAAATACAGTGAAACTGTTTACCTTGTCGCCGCGACCTACTATACAGAGTTGCGTCCCTTACTCGTTCCAGAATCCGGTGAAGATGGTTTCTATTCATAATTGCATGTTTATTATCCTTTGTGTCCCACTACCAAACGTGTGCTCGTGGCGTTCACGTGTTTTTCCTCCAGATGAGGCTAACACGCCACAATACAACAGACATGCAAATCAAATCGGTGCAAACCCACTCATAAGAAATATTCATCTCAAATTGAAACAGGTACGATGACACGCATTAAGCCAAGTAACCGAACTTAACCACCCGATCCTCATAGGCGCCTCACACGTCAAGGATAGGTTGCTGAGCTTGATCTGGAACCCCAGTGGGCCCATCCTTTAATAGATACGTCACATTGGAAATTGCAACTATGAGATTCTCCAAAATCCCTTTACCAACACAAAAGTCTGCAACTTTATTGTAACACCACAGTTCAAATTAGGCGTAGCCCACAAGAGAAAAAGACATATTTCTTGGACTTATGCTGTCGTAGATTTAATTCTAGGCTATATGGTTTGAATGACCTTGACCTTCATGCAAAATAGCTTGTCACTGTTTTACGACCTTGTATCGTCATTGCTGTTTTACATCCAAAGTAGGTATTTGGTTTTTCTTTTCTTCTCAGGTAGCAGTAAGTGATTTGGGGCTGCAAATACATTTTGCATAATTTATTTTCAGCCTAATTAAAATGAAAGAGTTTGGAAATTCAAACAAACCACATTTAATAGGAGCTAATTAATGTACCTTGAACCCAGCATTAGCCAGTCTGTAGGAGTTGTTGTAATGCCCCCACTGCCAGTGATTATTCCAGGGGTAGACGAACACATCCGGGGTCGCGAGTTCTCTCCTGTCGTGCAGCTTCCCATCATGCACCAGCCCGTCCTCCCAGCCTCCTAGTGACAAGTTCCGGGCAGCAGCTAACCGCGACACTCTGTTGGCGAAGTAGCGGGCGAGGCTGACGTTTGCTACGGGGTCCGACAGTCGAAGTCTCTGACACGAGATGGAATGGTTCCACGTTCGGCCCCAGACTTCATCACCTCCGAAGTGGAACACCCGCAGCGGGTTGACGTCTCGATGCATCTGCACCAGCTCGTTCAGCACGTGGTCCACAAAGCGGTAGGTGGACGGCACACACGGGTTGATGGCGTTGTTGTGGAACATCTCCTCCCGCGGGTTGCGGAGGCTGCTCCGCTCGTCTGTCAACAGGTAAGCCCTCCCTTCAGCCGCTCTCCTCTGTCTGGCGAGTCTCCGCTGTCTCACTTCCATGGATTTGATGGCAGCCCTGGAGTGGCCAGGCATGTCGAACTCGGGGATCACCTCGATATGGCGTTGTCTCGCAAACTGTAAAATCTCACGATAATCGGCGATGGTATAGAAACCGGAACCGGAAGTGCCTGTGTCAGGTCCTGAACCAATCTGTGGCAGGAGGCAAAGGTTCTCACTGAGGTCATGACATCTCCTTGACCCAAACTGCAAGTCAGAACAACCACACAATTTAAATATTACTCAAACTTTAAATGAATTAAAACACTCAAAGTTGCAGTGGTCAATGGACAGTCGGGGCGCTGGTATGGGCCAGTTGTTAAAGTATTCACTGGACATGTGAGAGGCATTAGTTTGGTCCACCATCATAAAGTTGCTTAAAAACTGAGACGATCACAGTTAATCCGTACCTTCGTACATTCGTTAAATATGTACAACGGAAGCTGAGACACATCGCATCATTCAAGTCTTTGAGAAGCATTTAGAAGTGATACCCATAAGGAAGAGAATTTATGGACGTCAACTTCTTTATTATGAAGAACACAACGTTTCGGAGTACATGCTTACTCCTTCATCAGGTGAATGAATGCCATGAGGCAGAGAGCATGTATGTACATGTAAGAACAACAAAAGTAATAAGACAACAAAAGGTAGAAGCTTAAACAATGGCATCTTCCCGAGGCAAGAGAGTTAACTGACTTTAAAAGTCCAGTTTCCACCCTTGCCGAACTAGGCTGGAATTACTGGGCTCGATCGTAGCGCCACCAGTGGCTATTACGAGTTATGTCCTTTCTATGCCTCTCCTATGGACCAATCAGATTCAACCTCTCGTATCACTTGCATTTGCTTCAAACAAAACGATGGCGCCCAGTCAAGACGATCTGATTGATAATCAAGATATATATTGTGATAAAACGAGTCTTACATCGCGAAGTGCATCAAATCACGTGAGCACCTTGATTAAAGCATGAAAAAAATTAGAAATTATCTGTTGACAACGAGTTAGCGGTGCACATGCTTTGCAAATCCTGCAGTCGACAGAAGCTGCATGACACTTTACGAACCGGATTTCGATTTCAGTGCGCGATTTTGATTGGACTATGCATAGACTCGTTAGTCCAGCCAAAATGTAACTCCATAATACCAGCCTAGTTCGGCAAGGGTGAAAACTGGACTTTTATAGTCAGTTAACTCCCTTGCATCGGGAAGATGAAACAAGGGAAGCCAACAGGTAATTAGCGCTGATAGGCGGTTAGCAAGAGACAATGGAAGCCAACACTTTCTACCTTTTATAGACAGACACTGTGAAAGCCTTGGCTACAATTGCAGCCTGAAAGGTCTGGAGGCTACGTACCCTTGTGAGGTCTGGCAGTCCAGGAATCTCCAGCCGCCAGCCCTGGTCGTCCGACAGATGGAAGTGGAACTTGTTTATCTTGTACACTGACATGGCTCCCAGAAGTCTCAGCACATCCTGTTTCGGAAGGAAGTTCCTTGAAACGTCCAAATGCATGCCTCTGTATTCAAATCGGGGAGCATCTGTTATTCTCATTTGGGGCACCACACGGCCACCATTCAAGAGCATCAGAAGGGAATGTATGCCATAGAAAACACCAGATGGTCCCTGGCCAGTGATTTCTACAGTATTGGTTGTCGGGTCCGCTGTTAGACGATACGCGTCGCTACTGTTGAAGAGCCTTCTGTCCGTGACGTCACTAAGATCGACCTGCCCCATCCTGAGTCTGATAGCATCATTTGTCTGGTTGATCTGTGTTGGGCGATTCATTCGTAACTGACCTGGGGTGAAGAGGCTTAGTGAATTCAAAATGTATAGTACCAAATATCCACTCAGCAAAGTATGTGTCAAGGGCGAAGAATTTTTTTATCTGTCCCTCAGTTGAAAAAATGAGGAAACAACTGATTTTTAATTATTTTATCAAACCTAAAATGGTTCTTATATTCACAAATGCTTGAATTGTACCCCAATTAGTTCAAGCGACCAGTGGCAGAATAAAGTTCAGTACAGTGATGAAGGAATGAGTGTTGGGTCAGTTGGGATATATTTAGAGAGGATTGCCCCACATACTGACAGATCATATAGCTGTGTTGTGTATCAAAAGGAACGTGAAACTTTCGTGCAGATGTTACTCAACAATTAGAAACTAATCCCAATTAGATCCCCGAAATACTGATAAAATCAGTTTACGTCGCAGAAACCACACACGCCATTATCACTCAGACCTAAAGTAAGCATCCCATTTGAGCACACTGTGAGCAGCACTGTCAGTTGGCCTCACAGAAGACCAATCTGCCAGAATATTAGCCGCCCAGTAGATCTACCTGCCAGAAAGTTGGCCTCCCAGTAGACCTACCTGCCAGAAAGTTGGCCTCCCAGCAGACCTACCTGCCAGAAAGTTAGCCTCCGAGTAGACCTACCTGCCAGAAAGTTGGCCTCCCAGTAGACCAACCTGCCAGAAAGTGAGCCTCCCAGTAGACCAATCTGCAAGAAGGTGTGCATCCCAGTAGATCTACCTGCCAGAACGTTAGCCTCCCAGTAGACCAACCTCCCAGAAAATTAGCCTCCCAGCAGACCTACCTCCCAGAAAGTTGGCCTCCCAGTAGACCTACCTGCCAGAAAGTTAGCCTCCCAGTAGACCAACCTGCCAGAAAGTTGGCCTCCCAGTAGACCTACCTGCCAGAAAGTTAGCCTCCCAGTAGACCAACCTGCCAGAAAGTTAGCCTCCCAGTAGACCAACCTCCCAGAAAATTAGCCTCCCAGCAGACCTACCTCCCAGAAAGTTGGCCTCCCAGTAGACCTACCTGCCAGAAAGTTAGCCTCCCAGTAGACCAACCTGCCAGAAAGTTAGCCTCCCAGTAAACTTACCTGCCAGAAAGTTAGCCTCCCAGTAGACCTACCTGCCAGAAAGTTGGCCTCCCAGTAGACCTACCTGCCAGAAAGTTAGCCTCCCAGTAGACCTACCTGCCAGAAAGTTGGCCTACCAGCAGACCTACCTCCCAGAAAGTTGGCCTCCCAGTAGACCTACCTGCCAGAAAGTTAGCCTCCAAGTAGACCAACCTGCAAGAAGGTGTGCATCCCAGTAGATCTACATGCCAGAACGTTAGCCTCCCAGTAGACCAACCTGCCAGAAAGTTAGCCTCCCAGCAGACCTACCTGCCAGAAAGTTAGCCCCCCAGTTGATCAACCTGCTAGAAAGTTCCCAGTGGACCAACCTGCCAGAAGGTAGCCTCCGAGTTGATCACACTGGTACGTTGGTCTCCCAGTTGTCCGGCTATCAGTAACTACACTCTACCACCAGTGTCACTCAGTAAACCTTCACTGCCCGACATTTAGCCTCCCATCTGCCCTCACTGTCAGCAACTGTACTCTCTGTCACCACTGTCGCTCAGCAGACCTACCTGCCAGAACGTTAGCCTTCTAGCAGACCTACCTGCCAGAAAGTTAGCCTCCTAGCAGACCTACCTGCCAGAATATTAGCCTCCTAGCAGACCTACCTGCCAGAAAGTTAGCCTCCCAGTTGACTTGACTGTCAGCAACTATGGCCCACTGGTCTGCTATGGTGAGATCCCTTGACGTGTCGAACACTGCTATGAGAGGCTGTGGAATCAGCCTCCTCCGCCACTCATCTCCCCCTGTCCCCCCTGTCCCCCCTGCCTCTCCCTCAGACCCTTGGTTCCGCTGGAACCTCTCCTGTGTCGTGGGCGGGTTGTACAGATCGTCCGTGTCTCGCTTCCACTGCTCCAGGGAGTTGTAGGTGCCCCCGTACTCCAGGCCCTCGTCGCGGGTGTTCGCGATCACCCTGGGGATCAGCCCTGTTGCAGGAATAGAATTTAGGTAAGTCATATGCACAGCTATGTATATTGAAATGTATATCTATCTATGCTTGATATCAAGTATCATCTTACCATTGGTTTTCAAAATACGATGACTTACTTACATCTATACTTTCAGTCTAGATTCCCAATCATGCAAATAGTGCCCTTTGAGAAACTGTGACATCGTCTCTGTGAAATTATACATTTATAGTGGGTGCTGAATGTCTTGAATCTGGGCAAATCTAGCTAAGGGCTTGACGATGTAGTACTTTTGATAATCAGGAGGGGGAGTGATGTTTGGTAGGGCAGGATATATTTTCGGGCAGGATATATTTTCAAGCACTGATCCTAAACAAACAGTTGATTTTCTCTTTCAGGGAGAGCCATAACATTGTATTTTATAACACATGCTTCATTTCAGAACACCCAGAATCTCCAGCGAACAGTTGAGATCAATGTAAAACCTGAGGCAAAATTGTTTACTTCCAGTATTTGTTGGGACAGATTATTTTCAAACCCCAGCCCTCTCGAAACATGAATTCGTCGGACACGAAGACTACACGACAAGCCCACAAAGACATCCATTTTAATGAGACTGCTGAATTAGGTTAATCAGATAAATATTTACCTTTGTGATCCGTCCAATGCCTTATTTATCTTTTATCATTTTATGTCTGATCACGAGATTTGTAAACTTCCTATGCATATGTAAACTCCATACATTTTCTGGATAATCATTAGCACTCTTTAGAAAGTTTGGTTTCATATATTTAAGTCAACCCTGACTGTCAGAAACGTTCACTCAGTTCACTCAAGTTCTTCATAATCAAACGCATGAAGAGTGATAGCAGAAATTCCCCTACCGTCGGCGGTGACGTACACGTTAGGCATGACGTCAGACCGGCTGGACATCCACTGTAGACCCAGGAATCGGATGATGCGGGACTCTCCTCGGGGGAGCGGGAAGAAGTTGCGGGTGGGGGAGAGGCGATAGAGGGTGTCATGGACCCTGTCCAGCCTCCACCCCTGCTCCGCGAGCCCCTCCCCCAGCTGACTGGGCGCTATCCCCCGGATCTTGTTGAAGAAGATGCTCCAGGGGCCCGTCTGGATCACAATGTTGCCCCGATTGGTCAGATTGAAGAGAAGCTGACATGTCGTGCCCTGGTCATGAAGGTTGTCAATAACCTGGAACCGGAAGTCGAGGAACCGAGCCAGGTAGTTGATTGCTGATTGGTCGATTTGACATGTCACGTGGCCCACTGAGGAATACAACAAAATTCAATGTATGGGGTGTCATTTCAGATGATAACATATGTCAATACATCAATCATGATTAAGAAAATAACGTTTCGCTGACGTTAGCTGGATGCTATGTCAGTAATTAAAATTTGAATAATGATAATAATAACAACAATAATAAACAATGTGTGAGTGTATTTTTACGCCGCTTTGAACAGTATTTGTGTTATACCATAGTGTCAGCGAGGTATCAAGCTATTTTCATAATGCAAATAATAATAACATCAACAATAATAATAATATGTGTGTAAGTTTAGTACTACGCCACTTTGAACAGTATTGAAGGTATACCCCGGCGTGCCAGCTAGTTTGGGGAGAAAAGCGTATCTTATGTCAGTCTTGGTAGAAACCCACGAGCATGAGTTAATAGCTGGCATAATATAAAAAATAATCAGTTCGAATTTTGGATTCGAACCCGCGTTCGTAGGTTTCTGGCACGGCGAGACGACTGGACCACCCCTGACCCAACAATAATAGTCAGCGAAAGGATGGAGCGACTCGATCATTTTATTACCGTCTTCGCCATGCTTGTGGTTTTGACACAGAGGTCCACCATGGTACGTCTCAGAATATGTAGAGGTCTTCATGGAAAATGATGAATATAAAATTCTTTGTAATAATTTACAGCCTCAGACGAATCCAAGCCAACAATGATGATCTCGTCCTTTTTGATAAATTCAATGAAAGTATTTATATCATTGAATTTTCTGTCCCCTTTGACACTAATGTGATTGTCGAGATTGAGGAAAAATGTGGCAAATATGCGGACCTCGCTTTAGAAATGTCACGCTTGCATCCCAAGTACCAAGTTGTCCGACTCCCCATTGTTCTCGGTGCCTTAGGTTTGGTACCTCCCAATCTGTTGGCTGAATTTGGGAGAGTACACGGGTTTGCTACCAGAAATATACAGCCCTTCTGACAGTCTGGGTAATGCAGAAGGCTGCAGTGTTGGGGAGTCTTCACATTCCCCGAAATGTTCTGGGTGGGTTGGACTAGGCAGCGCTTCCTGGGAGAAGTCCCATTCGCTGTCTGGGCTGCGTGTAGAGGGAGCAAGGGCCCTGAGCTGATGATGAGCCTAACTGTGCCAGGATCACCCAAACCCAAATGATAATGCGTATTGTTCTCGCACTCTTCCGAGGTTTATGATAACGCGGGGATAAACAAACACGTGCTGATAAATAATCATCCTCATGATGATCATGTGGCTGATGGGTACAAAAACAATTATCACGTGACGACCTTCGTCAAGCCCCTCGCCTCACCAGCGTGTCTGCCATGAGTTCGATTGACACATACCCTGGCCGAGTAATTAAATTACGTAATATTCACCAAAAGTATTTGCTATTTGCAAGCAGAGTCGGTTCTAATCAATCTACAAACAAGTACTGCATAGGGACTCGGCGACTCAGACGTGGAGACAATTTGAGATCTCGCTGTGTCATCGCGGACGTAACGTGAATATGCGTGACATTTGTTTGCCCGCGTGAGGTCAGCCTCGTCCTCAGAGGAGTGCGTGCTTGCGTTGGGTGCTCGCCGATCATGGGGGTCCATGTTTTCACCATGTTCGAGAAATTAACAACCCTGTGGGAACAACAATCTCAGATATTTCCCCGACTATTTCCTTTTGTTTCCGTGTAGTGGTAGGCAATCTCATTGAGGTGTCAGCACGGACATACAGACTGCATGCGAACTACCGCGCTCCACCTTGAAGGCACAGTCAGTGCAGCCGGCAGTAGAGATCATAGAGGGGATTCAGTGCACACAGAAGTAGATCTCAGGATATCGTAGAGGGGATTCAGTGCACACAGCAGTAGATCTCAGGATATCATAGAGGGGATTCAGTGCACACAGCAGTAGAGATCAGGATATCATAGAGGGGATTCAGTGCACACAGCAGTAGAGAGCAGGATATCATAGAGGGGATTCAGTGCAGACAGCAGTAGAGATCGGGATATCATAGAGGGGATTCAGTGCACATAGCAGTAGAGATCAGGATATCACAGAGGGGATTCAGTGCAGACAGCAGTAGAGAGCAGGATTTCATGGAGGGGATTCAGTGTAGACAGCAGTAGAGATCAGGATATCATAGAGGGGATTCAGTGTACACAGCAGTATATCTCAGGATTTCATAGAGGGGATTCAGTGCACACAGCAGTAGAGATCAGGATATCATAGAGGGGATTCAGTGCAGACAGCAGTAGAGATCAGGATATCATAGAGGGGATTCAGTGCACACAGCAGTAGAGATCAGGATATCATAGAGGGGATTCAGTGTAGACAGCAGTAGATCTCAGGATATCATAGAGGGGATTCAGTGCACACAGCAGTAGAGATCAGGATATCATAGAGGGGATTCAGTGCACACAGCAGTAGAGATCAGGATATCATAGAGGGGATTCAGTGCACACAGCAGTAGATCTCAGGATATCATAGAGGAGATTCATTGCACACAGCGGTAGAGATCAGGATATCATAGAGGGGATTCAGTGCAGACAGCAGTAGAGATCAGGATATCATAGAGGAGATTCATTGCACACAGCGGTAGATCTCAGGATATCATAGAGGAGATTCAGTGCACACATCAGTAGATCTCAGGATATCATAGAGGGGATTCAGTGCAGACAGCAGTAGAGATCAGGATATCATACAGGGGATTCAGTGCACACAGCAGTAGATCTCAGGATATCATAGAGGGGATTCAGTGCACCCAGCACAAGATCTCAGGATATAATAGAGGGGATTCAGTGCACACAGCAGTAGATCTCAGGATATCATACAGGGGATTCAGTGCACCCAGCACACGATCTAAGGATATCATACAGGGGATTCAGTGCACACAGCAGTAGATCTCAGGATATAATAGAGGGGATTCAGTGCAAACAGCAGTAGATCTCAGGATATGATAGAGGGGATTCAGTACACACAGCAGTAGATCTCAGGATATAATAGAGGGGATTCAGTGCAAACAGCAGTAGAGATCAGGATATCATAGAGGGGATTCAGTGCACACAGCAGTAGAGATCAGGATATCATACAGGGGATTCTGTGCACCCAGCACAAGATCTCAGAATATAATAGAGGGGATTCAGTGCACACAGCAGTAGATCTCAGGATATAATAGAGGGGATTCAGTGCAAACAGCAGTAGAGATCAGGATATCATAGAGGGGATTCAGTGCACACAGCAGTAGAGATCAGGATATCATAGAGGGGATTCAGTGCACACAGCGGTAGAGATCAGGATATCATAGAGGGGATTCAGTGCACACAGCAGTAGATCTCAGGATATCATAGAGGGGATTCAGTGCACACAGCAGTAGAGATCAGGATATCATAGAGGGGATTCTGTGCACACAGCAGTAGATCTCAGGATCTCATAGAGGGGATTCAGTGCACACAGCAGTAGATCTCAGGATATCATAGAGGGGATTCAGTGCACACAGCGGTAGAGATCAGGATATCATAGAGGGGATTCAGTGCACACAGCAGTAGATCTCAGGATATCATAGAGGGGATTCAGTGCAGACAGCAGTAGAGATCAGGATATCATAGAGGGGATTCAGTGCACACAGCAGTAGAGAGCAGGATATCATAGAGGGGATTCAGTGCACCCAGCAGTAGAGAGCAGGATATCATAGAGGGGATTCAGTGCACACAGCAGTAGAGATCAGGATATCATACAGGGGATTCAGTACACACAGCAGTAGAGATGAGGATATCATAGAGGGGATTCAGTGCACACAGCAGTAGAGATCAGGATATCATAGAGGGGATTCAGTGCACACAGCAGTAGAGATCAGGATATCATAGAGTGGATCCAGGGTACAGAAGCACAATGCACTCCCAGACTTGCCGTCTCATCGATGTCGTCAACCGCCTGATGACGTCATCAGAATCCCTCGGCACTCGTCCCTCATTTGAGCGTCTAGCTGTTGATGGTTCTGTGCACAGCCCATTATCCTGGACGACCGAGTGTTGTCTGTTGCTGTACCCTAAGGGTAGAGCGTCCAACCGGAGAGTGGAAGGTCGGGGGTTCGATCCCCGGCCACATGATACCAAAATACGTTAAGATGGTACTTGTTGATACCCTGCCTGGCGCTCGGCATTAAGGAGCTAAAACAATGACTGGTCGGCTCGAAGTCTGTATGGGGGCACGGGTGGCCCAGTCGTCTAATGCGCCGCGATTCGCTGTGCAGAGTTGCGTCCCTTGGGCACGCCAGAAATCTATGATTGTGGGTTCGAATCCCGGTTCGCCCCGATTATGTTTCTAGGTTTGTCAGCACCATACCCGTGCTCGTGGGTTTCACCGAAGTGGTAAACGTCTGAGACCTGCATCACTTCGGGCTTTCCTCCCACATTAAGCTGACACGCCGTGATATAACTGGAATACAGTTAAAAGCGGCGTTAAACCAAACTCACTCACTCACTCACTCGAAGTCTGTATAGTGTCTGAGTGGAGTATTCATGTTAAAACTGCGGCATGGTATCTCAGTGGGCTAGAACTATAACATCGGGGTTAGTCCGGACTAGTACAAGCAGCCACACACACACGGGCGCTATATAAGTGCAACAACCTTGAACGCGATGTTAAACTCCAGTTCACCTCATCTCACCTGTTGCTGAAGGAATGGTTACCGTTTTTAGCCTGGTAACGTTTTGATAACGTTTTTAATTGTTTGGTCAAATCAAATTTTCAATTGTATACTTTCTTTTGCCAGGCAGTTTACAAACACAAGAAAACTTTGAAATCACTGTTGGTTGGTTAGTTTGTTGTTTAACGCCACACTCAGCATTATTCCAGCTATATGAAAGCTGTCTGTAAATAATCGAGTCTGGACCAGACAATCCAGTGATTAATATCATGAGCATCAATCCACGCATTTTTGATCGATGACATGCATCAACCAAGTCAGCGAGTCTGACCACCCGATCCCGTTAGTCGCCTTTTACGACAAGCATAGTCACCTTTTACGGCAAGCATGGGTTGCTGAAGACCTATTCTACCCCGGATCTTCACGAGTCTTGAAATCTTGAATGAGTTCATAAGCATCGTATAGGCACTGATGTAAATATCACTTCACGCGCACCATTGTATTGTTTACGTCATCCGGACGGCAATGTTCACGTCATGCGAATCTTATCGTGGCGTAAGGTCGGAATGAGTGAGTGGTTTTGTTTTACGCCGCGTTTAATAATATTCCAGGAAAATCACGGCGGGAGACACCAAAAATTGTACCCATGTTGGGAACCAAACCCAGGTCTTCAGCGTGACGAGCGACCGCTCTAACCACAAGGCTACCCCGCCGTCGAAATGACATCCCACTAGAAATGACGTCATAGTTCAAGATTGTTGACGTCATTCGACAGTTGTGGTTTTCTAAGGCGGCGGTAGTGATCAGTGCATTTTTCCAAAGGGGAGCTAAAAATGATTAAGAAATATTGTGCAACGAAGGAATTATTACACTCGCCTGTGTGCCATACTGACTTTACAGTGTAATAATTCATGTATTACTATCGGTCGCGCTCGGGAAATACAAGAATTCTGACACTCGTTTCGTAAAATCAGTACGAACACTTGTTGGTATAATAATCTCTATGTATCGCCACATTCTGCTGAACACGCTGATCTAGGCGCCGGTCCCCGGAACAAGTGCAGCGATACCCAATATGTCACTCTCATCACTGTGGCGATATTTTTCATGTGATCTATTTAAATCAAAGGAAGGAATTCGTGGCGTTTGAATAAATACATTTGGAGTCTTTAATAAGTACAGTAAACTACGGTTATAACGAACTCAAAGGGACCACTAATTTTAGTTCGTTATAACCGTAGTTCGTTATAAACATATATACAGCATGACGACAGCAAATAGTCGGGACAAAAAAGTAGGTTCGTTATATCCGTCAGTTCGTTATAACCGTGTTCGTTATAAACGGGGGGGTTCATTGGCATCAAGTTGGGGACAAGTGATACTTGTACACATATTTGCCCCCCCCCCCCCCCCCCCCCCCGTCAACAAAATTAACTACGGCCTTGTCTTTAGTAAGTGGACTCTTGCACAACATGCATGGTGTCTTTATGAAGTAAACACCCTCTGCAAAACACATTTCATGAAATCACAAAAATAAAAACACTTTGATTTTCTTGAGAGTGCACGCATTGTCCATTCACTAAAACCATAAGCTCCCACGGAAACTACACATAGCACTGTGAGCACGACGTATCATTACATCGCACATTGTAGCTAACATTGCTTGGTATTTGCTTCAGAATGTAACCCAGAGCTTAACCAAGAATGCTGATGACACCACTATAGTCAAGTATATTTCTTGAAAGACGACATGACCGCTCAGGCTTCTTGCGGCCATTTCAACTTTTCTTTTAAGTCATTTCTGTGATCGCTTGTGAACACACCGTAGACCCGTCAGTATTTGCTTCCGTAGAGTAATCTCCCTTTGTACCACAGAGGGCGCGGCTACTCAACACGCCTTTTTAAATGTTTCGACTTGTCGGGACAATATGTCTGTTTTTTTTGTAGGAAAAAAAGGTTTTACTCAAACTATGATGACAACTGCACTATAATGGTGCATTACCTAAGGATTGAAGTTGTATTTGTAGACAGTGCCTCACGTGAGCAAATTCCATGATGCGCGAAGCGCTTCATGGTATATTTGCTCACATGAGGTATTGTCTTCATCAGCTGATGAACGTCAACAAATACAAGTTTAATCCTTATATTGACAGATACATAAATCATAACAAAACAATCCATTAAACATCAAACTTTAATTATTGAAAGCGAACTATATCAACGCGGGGAGTAGTGACGTCATCCGTCCCAAACATTCCATTTGGAGTGACATCCCTTGGTTTTACAAACGGCAGAAAATGGCGGCTACCGCAATGTCATTTGCTTGAAATACAACTTGCACCCAGTAAAATAGCGTTGGAATTGGAAAGAAATCCAGACCGCCTCATGCTGAAAATGGATACATATTAACGTTCTGTGAACTTTTGGTGTGTGTTTGGGTCATACTACGGCTGCTGATGACGGAGATTACCGCATGATGCGGCACAGTTGGATTTCCCGAGGCACGATAGTGTGGAGCCCGGTGACTTCTTTCGGTAAGTCGAGCATTCTCTGTTACAGCTTCGAATGGACGCTTCATTTCGGTGACCCGACATATATATGATCTGTCTGACTTCAAAGCCTGCATCATTCATAGCCTAAATCGATGTCGCTCTCAGTTTTCCCTAAGTATTTTTAATATTATTAACATTGAGGAATTCCCCTAAAGTAGTTCTGTAGGTCTCCGCGCGAGTGACAACGTAATCACGTGACATACTGACGTTCATCGGGAAATGAACGACAGTCAGCTTGGTAGTGTTCACCTGGGCAAAGTTACCCGCTACTGTCAATATTGAAACATATCACTGAGAAAGCAAATTAGCAAATTAGCAGAAGCTGAATTGTCTCTCGTTTTGAAGCTTAATCCACCTTTTACCATCTCGTCTGCCCAACGATGCCCCCAGCGCTTTATCTCTCAGGCCGGGGACCTCGTCGTTTGAGGTACAAACAGAGATGGCATGGCGAGGAAGACAGAGGATTAGCTTTTACAGCTTTCATGATAAGGATGAGAATGTATGGATGTCAACTTCTTTATTATGAGGAACACAACGTTTCGGAGTACATGCTTACTCCTTCATCAGGTGAAGGAATGCCATCGGGCAGAGAGCATGTATGTACACGTAAGAACAACAAAAGTAATAAGATAACAAAAGGGGGAAATTTAACAAGGGAAGCCAACAGATAATTGACGCTGATAGGTGATTAGCAATAGACAATGGAAGCCAACACTTAACAGTAATTAGCGCTGATAGTTATGGACAACTGGAAGCCAGGACTAAATTATCACTGATTGGTAATTGTCAATGGAACAGTGGGCTAACGGGAGGCCGGGGGTAATTAGCACTGATAGGTTAACGGGAGGCCGGGGGTAATTAGCACTGATAGGTAAACGGGAGGCCGGGGTAATTAGCACTGATAGGTTAACGGGAGGCCGGGGTAATTAGCACTGATAGGTTAACGGGAGGCCGGGGTAATTAGCACTGATAGGTTAACGGGAGGCCGGGGTAATTAGCACTGATAGGTTAACGGGAGGCCGGGGGTAATTAGCACTGATAGGTTAACGGGAGGCCGGGGGTAAATAGCACTGATAGGTAAACGGGAGGCCGGGGTAATTAGCACTGATAGGTTAACGGGAGGCCGGGGTAATTAGCACTGATAGGTTAACGGGAGGCCGGGGGTAATTAGCACTGATAGGTTAACAGGAGGCCGGGGTAATTAGCACTGATAGGTTAACGGGAGGCCGGGGGTAATTAGCACTGATAGGTAAACGGGAGGCCGGGGTATTTAGCACTGATAGGTTAACGGGAGGCCGGGGGTATTTAGCACTGATAGGTTAACGGGAGGCCGGGGGTAATTAGCACTGATAGGTTAACGGGAGGCCGGGGGTAATTAGCACTGATAGGTTAACGGGAGGCCGGGGGTAATTAGCACTGATAGGTAAACGGGAGGCCGGGGGTATTTAGCACTGATAGGTTAACGGGAGGCCGGGGGTAATTAGCACTGATAGGTTAACGGGAGGCCGGGGTAGTTAGCACTGATAGGTTAACGGGAGGCTGGGGGTATTTAGCACTGATAGGTTAACGGGAGGCCGGGGGTAATTAGCACTGATAGACAAACGGGAGGCCGGGGGTAATTAGCACTGATAGGCTAACGGGAGGCTGGGGGTAAATAGCACTGATAGGTTAACGGGAGGCCGGGGTAATTAGCACTGATAGGCTAACGGGAGGCCGGGGGTAATTAGCACTGATAGGTTAACTGGAGGCCGGGGTAATTAGCACTGATAGGCTAACGGGAGGCCGGGGGTAATTAGCACTGATAGGTTAACGGGAGGCCGGGGTAATTAGCACTGATAGGTTAACGGGAGGCCGGGGGTAATTAGCACTGATAGGTTAACGGGAGGCCGGGGGTAAATAGCACTGATAGGTTAACGGGAGGCCGGGGTATTTAGCACTGATAGGTTAACGGGAGGCCGGGGGTATTTAGCACTGATAGGTAAACGGGAGGCCGGGGGTAAATAGCACTGATAGGTTAACGGGAGGCCGGGGTATTTAGCACTGATAGGTTAACGGGAGGCCGGGGTAATAAGCACTGATAGGTAAACGGGAGGCTGGGGGTAATTAGCACTGATAGGTAAACGGGAGGCCGGGGGTAATTAGCACTGATAGGTTAACGGGAGGCCGGGGGTAATTAGCACTGATAGGTTAACGGGAGGCCGGGGGTATTTAGCATTGATAGGTTAACGGGAGGCCGGGGGTAATTAGCACTGATAGGTTAACGGGAGGCCGGGGGTAATTAGCACTGATAGGTTAACGGGAGGCCGGGGGCATTTAGCACTGATAGGTAATGGAATAGAAATAGCAATGGGCTCCGAAACGTTGTGTTCCTCATAATGAAGAAGTTGACATCCATAATTTCTCTTCCTTATGTGTATCACTTCTAAATGCCTTTCAAGGACTTCAGCTTTCATGATTATCTCAATATAGTTACAAAGATTCTTCTGGACAGATATTTTTTAAGAGTTAAACAATTCTATGACATTTAGCATACTCGTTCCTTCATTTTGACATGGGATATACAATTTACGAGCATAATTTACAATACGACCACTTAATAGGGTGGTATTCCATCTTCCCGTTTCAATTGGCAAGCAGTAGCAGCATTTTCGAGCGAAGATTATTTAAGCGCTATACGGAAAGAGGGTATTTAATAAATGGGATTCAAGCTTTTTGTCCAAGCTTGAATCATGCATGGGTATGCTGTGCTGGCGCTATAGTGGCAGCGCAGCATATCCAGGAAACCAGGCTGGGGACTTCGATCGTGGCAAAGAATAACGCATTTATTCTTTGATCACGTTGGCACCATCAGCAGACTGATCTGCTATAATATGTTTTTTTCCGCATCATCAAGAAGAATATCTTCATAATTCATAAAAAATTTAGTAATAATTTCATTATCAGATCACAGTTAATTTTGCCTTCGAGTATTGTCTGAAATGCCAAATTGTATTGCCACCATTAGAACCACATATTTAAGCTGAAGACAGAGTCGTCAGTGCTGCCAACGTGATAAAGTATTGCGTCTGTACCGAGACACGCCCCATTTAAATAAAGTCGGTATACCCATGAGTTAAAGTATGCTTGTCGTAAGAGGCGACTAACGGGATTGATGGTCAGGCTCGCTGACTTGGTTGATCGGTGCGCATGATGTCAATCACGGGAGTGTCTGGTCCAGACTTGATTATTTACAGCCCGCCATCATATAGCTTGAATATTGCTGAGTGCGGCGTTAAATAACAAACAAACAAACAAACAAACAAAAGTACAATGATAACCTGAGGACCACTGACCTGAGAGCGCGGTGGCCAAGAGAGCGAGGAGCCACGACATGTTTACTCCGTGTGTCCCGGCGTTCTGGCTGTCTGGGGGAACAGTTCCCCCTTTTACCTACACGGAAGAACGCTGGCGGTAATCCCCACAAAGGTCCAAGCAAATAGCTGGAGCGAGGGCGGGAGGTGGTGGGCGGGGCACCCGAGCGTGTTCCTCCTCCCGGCGACAGTTGTGTCTACAACAGGCTTCTTAGTACGTCAAACATGCTTTTTTAACTTTAATGGTTTCCTAGATAGGCCGAACATGTACAGATGGAATTTGAGAGTGTTGAATAAATGAACTATTAATTTTGAAGGGAATCAACATTTTCGAAAAATGCCATAACGTTCAAGAATGTTGCAGTAATCTTGTCATAGCTTGCCTTGTGTGGTGTTAGTTGGAGCATGTTTGATGAAACTACTGACTGACGGACTGAGGGACTGACTGACTGACTGACTCACTGACTCACTGACTCACTCACTCATTCACTCACTCACTGACTCACTCACTCATTCAGTGTATGATGCATTTGCATAATAAAGCGTGTGCGCGCTTCATAAAGAATATACTGTTATCTCTGTACAGGTGTACATGCAATGCACTTTTAAATCGCCTGCTATCTGACCAACTGTGCGGACAATAGCCCTAAGAGAATCAATATGGCCTTTGAAAATACAAAACAAAACGTAAATGCCGAATACGAGGGCTGGTCAAAAAGTTCTAAGCCTGACTAACTTTTAACATTGGCCATAACAAAGTGAACGAGTCAATGTAGTACATTGTTTGATTAGTTCATTGCAAGTCTATTTGCTCTATTGAGGCCGTTTGTATATTAGTGACAGCCAGTTGAACGTGATAGGGGTCGATATAGACACAGAACGAGTCATCATTCTTTTTTACTTTAGAGAAAAGTATTCATGACCGCATGTGACAGGTGTATGGGGATAAGTGCCCTAGCTATTCCACTAGGTGAGGTGAATGGGGTTTAACGTCGCGTCCAAGATTATTGCACTTATATAGCGACGTGCATGTACGTGTGTGTGTGTGTGTGTGGCTGCTTGTACTAGTCCGATTTAAAGTGCTAGCTCACTGAGATACCATGCCGTAGTTTAACATGAATACCCCACTCAGACACAGAATACTGACTCCGAGCCGACCAGTCTTTGTTATAGCCCCTTAATGCCGAGCGCCAGACAGGGCAACAACAAGTACCATCTTTTAACGTCTTTTGGTATGACGCGGTCGGGGATCGAACCCCGGACCTTCCGCTCTCCGGGCGGACGCTCTACCACTAGACCACGGAGGCGGTCAAACTATTCCACTATTAAACGTTGGACAGCCATGTGTAAGGCTGGGAGAACAAGCCTTGATGAAGGGCGTCCCTCATCTTCCATTAATGAAGATTCAATGAACTTGAGGAAGACACGGGTCTAAGCCATGAATCCATTGAAAATATTATTCATGAACATTTACAGATGAATAAGATATCTGCTCTTTGGGTGCCAAAGTTTCTAAATTCTGTTTTAAGGAAAAAAAGAACTGACGTTGCCAGAGTAAATTTAGAGCTAATTGAGGAGGATTTCGTCAAATTCTAAAACAGATTAGTGATGGGTGATGAAACATAGGTCTACCACTATGGTCCCGAGTCATATCGTCAATCCATGAAATGGCAACATTCCACTTCCCCGGCACCAAAGAAATTCAAGTCTTCAAGATCTGTGAAGAAAGTTGTGACAATTGTATTCTTGGATGCAAAGGGTGTGATCCTTATTGATTACCAAGAAAGTCAAAAGGCGATTACCGGTGCCTACTATGCTGATTAACTTCATCGCCTGAGACATGCTGACTGCTGGAGTTCTACTATTTCATGACAATGCCTCTTCTCACAACTCTCAACTTGCAAAGACTGCTGTGCTATAATGTGGGTTCGAAGGGCTTCCTCACCCTGCATACTCGCCAGACCTGGCACCAAGTATTTCCACCTGTTTCCTAAACACCTTTGTGGAAAGCGTTACTACGACAACGATTACCTCAATGGGGTTTTCGGGGTGGCTTCAGAAAACTTCTTCCTGACTGGAATTGAAAAGCTTCTCTATCGATATGAGAAGTGTACTGAAAAACAGGGAGATTATGTCGAAAAAAATAATTGGTTTTGTTTGCTAGGCTTAGAACTATTTGACCAGCCCTCGTATTGACCTACTGTTCTTTATTTAAATTGACCAGACGAGTAAATGTGATTATAAAATACCCGCATGGAAAATCCCACTCAAGGGTGCAGGGTATAGATAGATCGGGTATGGGGTATAGACGCTCTATCCAAATGACCACGGAGGCGATCTGTAAAAATCAGGCGCCGTGGACCGCGTGAACCCTGAACTCTGAACCCTGGTCCCTGAACCCATCAAGGGAAGCGGGGAGTGAAACTGGAGGGGGAAGTGAGAGAAACAATTAAAGAGAAGGAAATATCACGGTGACGGAATTTACTGTTACAGGGGAGAAGCACGTACAATGATCTTCCTCTTCGCAAGTTAAATATCTTCTTTCAGTTTAGTTATTTCCACCAAGTTGAAGAAATGATGCGTGGAAAAAGTGTTTTTATAGAGATTCAAGCGAAATCCCCTCATTATTAAACCGACTCAATCGACATTTTAGTGGTACGTAATTTGGACATAATATTACCTCCCTTGTATATGTTTTGCAGAAGTTACTTCCCTTGAATTTAATTAGCGCTGCATAATCAGTCATGAACGCTGAGTTTTATCAAAGTGCATCAATCTTAGAGGTGCACAACGCAAGGATAAACATAGTAGGTGTTCCGTTCACCACCGCGAAGGTTTGATCAGAAATGTGGACATGTTCTTTGGTGAGTATTTCATCGATGAAATTGAATCCTGTTAGTCGAGAACCCCAGTTTTCGTGCACGAAATTGATTATGATATTAGCATTTCAACGTTATGCTTTAAGTCTTTCATAGTCATGCTTGTTTGCTTTTCGGATGTTTAAGAATCATGTCGTACATCGAGGCCTAATGTATGATAATTCTTAGCTTTTTGTTTGAAAAAACTTATCTGATGTAAACCCCGTCGTTGGTCTATGATTCTGAAGCAGTTACTGAGTAAGCATGGCGAGGGTTCACAGTTGACAATGCCGCAGTTATGTAATGTATGGCAACACAACGTGCTAGATGATACATGTATACCTTTTAAAGATGGCTGTCCATTGTCAGGGTCTAGATTCAGTCAGTTTCTAGCAGACATTGTCAGTGTAATTATACTACACTGGCATCACTGACAAAACATAGCCTCATCCCATTTCTGCTCCGTTTCTGCTCCGTTTCAGCTTCGTTCACTGTTTGTGTCGCAGGAAATAAACAAGTATGAAGCCGATATTTTACCTAACTTGGACTTGATGACAATCAGCATCAATAGAAATTGGGGCTAGTCCTATATTCCTTGCCACATTGCCCAATAGTAAAGGTATCGTAAGGACGAGTAGACACTGGCCTGATTTAAGGGTTTTGCTACCTTGTGTTTTCATCATAAGGACTAGTGGACTAAAAATATGAGTTTTTATCGCTGCAATGATTTGTAAATTCCTGCAGTACAAAATACTTAAAATTACAAAATAAACACAGAATTTTTTATCCAAGTTATTGACTCATTAATTAAGTTAGAACAGAGAAACAATGGATTATTTGGATATGTTAAAAAAATACACCTTCCATCAATTGGTCATGCAGGTTGGTTGGTTTGTTGTTTAACGCCGCACTCAGCAATATTTCAGCTATATGACGGCGGTCTGTAAAATAATCGAGTCTGGACCTGACAATCCAGTGATTGACATCATGAGCATCGATCCACACAATTGGGACCGATGACATGCATCAACCAAGTCAGCAAGCCTGACCACCCGGTCCCGTTAGTCGCCTTTTACGACAAGCATAGTCGCCTTTTACGGCAAGCATGGGTTGCTGAAGACCTATTCTACCCCGGATCTTCACGGGTCGGTCATGCAGGTACTTGCTGAAGCAATGTGCTACTCATGAAAGCAAGGCTTGGCAGCGAACGTGTCACATACACATGGGAAGGTATTCTTGTATATTTTAATGTTTTAAAAGTTGAATTTTACTCGCTGAAATACATGTACACAGAATGTTCTGCTCTGGTGACCACACTGTGGGTGTAGACTTATCACATGACCCAACTTTTCTCTTGTTTGCAAACAAACACACTTATTCTGACATATGAACAGACAGGCAAGCCTTTCTGCGCTCTATACACAGAGCTCCAGATAAGCTGCGTATCTGCGTAAAATATGCATCAGAAATGCAGAAATATGCAGTAAAATAAAATCCAAGCATATCAAATACGCAACTAACATTACAGATACGCTACAAAAATAAAACTTGTGCGTATCATCCAAATATTGTGAAGTAACCCTGTGTATTCGAGTAGCAAATCAGCAACTTATTTTGAAATTATTAACGGGCATTCCGTCAACCTTGCGAAACTCCACGATGACAGTTACATCATGATCATTTGCCATCACACTTTCTTGTGGAAGTATCGTGGTATTTTTGAGTCCCATAAAGCTCTCGAACCCACACGACACCAGTTTGCAGGGACTAGATGAATAGTCTTTTTAAATATTTAACTTAGATACCCACATGTGTAAAAACTAGTGGGTAACAGAAATTTGAAAACCCAGATAAAATTACTGATACCCAATGATTTTAAAGTGCATGGGTAAAATACCCACAACACCAAAAGCTTATGTGGAGCTCTGATACACCAATAATGATATAGGCCAATGATAGGCACACTACTACAACTGCGACAGAGGTGCATGACAATGTCGCTTGACACATCAAAGTGATCGTACTGTTAACTCACCACAGGGCTTCCATGACACCATGTGGAGGATAACAACCAAATGGAAATAGCGTGTCAGGTTTTAAGGTATTTTCTCAACTAAAAGTTAAGTTTAAATACCGTATTCGACGTAATAAGCGCCCCGCTTTAATAAGCGCCGACGGCGGTATTTGCTAATATATTGGCTAGTGAACAATCCCAATTAGTCACCCCTTCCGATTGATCAATGTTCACAAGACTTATTAATTCGTACAGTACGCACTCGTGTGTTATATGCACCCTTCATTATGGGCAATTAAATTCTAGAAAAATATATCTGTCATACATAAACATTTCAGGCTGTCAGCATAAACCACGAAATGTATCTTTCAACTCTGTTTTTTTCACCAAAATAATATTCTTATAAGAGCCCCCTATTTCTAATTTTGAGAGTGCCCTCGGTGCTTATTACGTTGATTATGGTAAATGTGTTAACTGGTCAGAAATGAAACATGAAAATGAATGTGTAAATTGTGATGTGGTGACAGAGGTACTCGGTTGCCACAAGGAACTAGCCTACAAGGTAGGAGAGTGATTGACTTTACACAAATCCAATAATATTTATTTTGAGGCTTTGTTAAAGAGTGGCTTCTAATGTAGTCACGCTGGCAGTTAGTATTTTGTAACTCATTGGTAAGAAAAACACGAGCTTTCTCTTCAATTTGCAATGTTGTTTTGCATGTTTTGAGTTCTTGCCTCTTTGAAATATTTGTGACACTGCAGCTTAATACCATATTCACCCTCTGTCCCATCCTGGATGTTGCAGGGATCAGTGTGACCACACAGTAGAGATGTTCTCGTCAAACCACCAGCACAGTTCTAAGGCCAAGTCTAGTGGCCCCAATCACTCCCTCTGTCAAGGTGGGGCACGGCCCAAGGTCACAAGCCAAGGAAAGCAGGTCTCAGACAAGGGCCACTGCAACAGCAAGATCAAGGGTCCTCAAGGAAAACTGGTGTCAGATAACTTTCAGTGCAATGGCAATGGTCCTCAAGGAAAGCAGGTCTCAGACTGCAACAGCAAGGACTGGAAGAAGGAGAGCCGAGAGGATAGATCTTGTGAAAGACTGAACAGTCTCAGCGAGGAACAGATTGAGAAGTTCTTCTCGTGTCCATACACTAGTGTTGAACAGGAAGAAGCAGGTGCCCACAGACAGAAGGACGGAGTGCAGGACACAAGCTTGTGGGCGGATGAAGGCGACCAGGTGTATGATGGCAGGTGTGATGGCCGACCTCACTGCGAAGCCAGTGGTGGTCACTGTAGGAAACAGGTGAAGTGTAGTCGACAGGAGTCTTCTTTCGCCTTTCCTCTTCTCCACTGGGCGTTTGGAAACCGGCCTTACTCTACACGTGGACGCCTCTACAACAGCCTGTTCGAGCCTTTCAATAGGAGCAGTAGGAATGTGTGTCACTGCAGCGAGTGTGTGAAGGACCGTGTGTGCCGGTCAGCCAGTGTCCAGGGGGTCAGTGCCAGGCCCCCGAAACGCAGCATCAGTAAGTCTCAGAGCTTGATGCTGAATCGGGCATCTGTGAATGACATGAAAGCTCCCACCCAGCAGGTGAACCACATCTCCTTGTATGACGAGAAGGATGAGCGGCTGGCGCTGGAGAGATGGCGGAACGCAGGCTTGGCTCTGAGACGGGTCCTCAACAGCAAGGTGGCCTCGAAACACCGGAGTGGCGACCTCAATGGCGACCTCCATGGCTCTGGGGACGGTCTGTCCACAACAAGCAGCCGGGAGAGGTTGGCTCAGCAGTGTCAGAATGTCGTTGATGAGATATTTGATGATGTTGATGAAGAAGACACTTTGAAGAACGTGGGATCATCCTCAACCTGCTCAACCAGTGAGTCTCCAGAAGTGTTCTCCTTGTTGTCTGACCAAACTGACCAGCCAGGGGACCAGTCAAAGCCGGCCTCCTTCCAGACCCAGGTTGTCAGTGCTGTCGACAGGCCGGGTATATGGGACAGTCAGCTGTATTCCACAGATATATCGAGCCAGTTCGATCTGTCCCCAGATCTGGACGACTCCCAACCTGATAGTCAGGAAAAGGGAGGCGAGGAAAGCTTCCTGTTTCCATGGAAACGGCATGCAACGTTTCTGGGCGCGTGTCTGTTTCCGCAATGTATGAGCATGATAGGACTGCGTCCGTACACAAGTGCAATAAACCGCAGTGGGACAGAGTGCAATGAATCAACCCCGGAGTGCAATATGAACTCATCGAAGCAAGGCTGTGATAACTCCGCTGTCAGAGCGGGTGGTGCAATGTTGACTGTAGGAGACACACCGAGACCACACAGTGGACATGCATATAAAGATAACTGTGATATGGGGAAGAGTTGGGTTCGAACCGATGCTGCCGGCAACCATGGCCGGCAGAATGCGAACCGGCTTAGTTCAAACAATGATGGAGAACATTTTGTGGTTGAGAAACCGCTTTCATCGGATTCCCATGGCGAGGTGGACAGACTGGGCTGTGTCCGTCTGTCCAGCAGTCAGTGCACATCCAGTTTCCATAGTGAGGACGGGTATGCCACTAAAAGTAGTGGTTACCATGGTGACAAGGGAGGCGACTCTGACTTGACAGACAACAGTTCCATGTGTGGTGATAGTGGGGAGATCTATTTCTATGAGGACAATGACAAGTTTGATACTGTGCCACGGAGGAAAAAGTCGAAAGAGAAAGCTGCAAACCCCCCCAAGAAGACTCTGCAGCGGGAAAAGAAGAAGAAGCTCGTCCATGCCCGGAAGACACACAAGAGGAAAAGTAGCTCCAGCTCCAGTGACATCGTTCAAGAAGAGGGTTGTCATGGGAATGATGATGATGGCGAAGACATAAAGGGTTTGTAAAGTTTACCTACAAAGTAAATGATTCTTGTTTGGGTTAAATTTATATAAATTTTCTAATCTCAACATGCTCAAGTTGATGAAGTTTATAATGCATACTGGCTTTCAATGATTTGAACCAACTACGAGGTGAAGCAAACATTCCTTAAATAAGACAATGGCAGAAAGTCAATCTCATTAAAGGGAGCACGGGTGGCCCAGTCGTCTAAGGCGCCACGATTCGCTGTGCAGAGTTGCGTCCCTTGGGCACGCCAGAAACCTATGATTGTGGGTTCGAATCCCGGTTCACCCCAATTATGTTTCTAGGTTTGTCAGCACCATACCCGTACTTGTGGGTTTCACCAAAGTGGTAAACGTCTGAGACCTGCATCACTTCGGGCTTTCCTCCCTCATTAAGCTGACACGCTGTGATATAACTGGAATACTGTTAAAAGCGGCGTTAAACCCAACTTACTCACTACTCAAGTCAGAACAGTCTTTCATACAACCAATCAACATCACTTGCAGTGTATAGCGAATATGAATGTCCGAATGGAATGTTTTCATGCAACATGGAAAAGGTTATCACTAGCTATTCTGAACATAACATATGTTTCCAACATTTGAAACAGAAGGGTTTTTTCCATTGCCCTTGAGAACTGTTGCTGTACAATACAGGCCTTTCTTTTAGACTACGAATTGTCTTTTTTTCAGTTTTCAAGTTTTGAATCGAGAACTTTGTCACAATATTTTTCAAGGCATAATTTGAATAGAAGTCATCATTTTAAAACTAGTGCGGTAAAGGTTGAGAAAGCTGCTTCCTGATTAGCTAATGTGACTTCCTGTTCGTTATTTCATTCGTCGGTTAAAGTTTTGCCAAAAGTCGTTCAGATGTGACCCGTAATGGGATGTCAATTGAAAGCAGCTGACCTGCCAGGGTTGTTGACCTCTTTGTGTTGAGCATGTTTGTCATCAAACTGTGTGTCTACAGCCTGAGTCAGAGATGTAATGTGATCAAGGCACCACAACCCACAAACCCCACCCCTCCCACAACTTTAGTCTGTAATACTTTAGCGTTCTCAGAAGGGCTGACTATTGACTATCAATAATCACAAACTAAATATCGATCAATTATTGGAAAAGTAACTTTATGCAAATATGCAAGAAAATCCTGAAATAAATCAACATATTTCACACCATGGGTGAGCAGTGATACATTTATGCATGGATTACTTTGTTGACGTCTGAGATCTGACATAAAACAGTTGCTTTTTAACTTCGACAATTGACATGACTCACAATAACAAGTCTATTTCTGTAAGTCTAAAATTTATTTCATCACAAAAATGTATGTAACCTATTATCGATCACAACTGTTTCATATCGATAATCATTAATATTTCTTCCCCTTTATGATAATTCCGATTATTAATCGTTTTAGCCAGCCCTAGTTATCAGTTTCCTATGTAATGTTTCAGTTGCTGAAGTGCCAACTGCATTCTCATCAGCATTTGAGCCTTGTCCCAGTTTCGCCCCACGGGAAACACAAGATGGCTACAGCCAGGGACAGATAACTCCACCACGCCGAACGGCTTCAGTTGCACGTCATTTCCTTGATCGTGGAGGCAGGACCTACAACCATCAGTGCCCTGCTGCTCATAACGGCCACTTCCGCATCAATGATGTCACCTCATCCGATTTGTCGAGTCTGCCAAACTTTGAGTTAGCTCCCTTGTATCATCTTCCATCATTCCTGGAATCGTCACATGACTCCTCGCTGCCCTGTCACATGACATCGGACATCAGCGGCTTTCACCACCTCTGGAGTGATGGACTAGTTGCAGAACCAGAGAAATCTGTCATGTCACCCTCCGCTGTTGGCCCTTCAGACAGGGCAGATTACCCTGAACATCCTGAAGACCAAATTTCATTCCTTGAACAGCACAGGGGAGATAACTGTTTTGGGGTCAAGTCTCGGCTAAATGGGGATGTTGCGGCAGGTTTCAAGGATTGTCAGGTTGATTTTAAGGATGTGGAGGATGTAGAAAAGGATCTGCAGGGTGTTGAAAAAGATCTGCAGGGTGTTGAAAAAGATCTGCAAGATGTTGAGAAGGACCTTCAGGGTTTTGAAGAGGACCTTCAAGGGTTTGCGAGGGTTACCCAGGCGGCAGTAGGAGAGAGTGACTCTGTACGCCCTTCTGACAGGGGAGGTAACTCTCTTCTGTCCCCTGACTCCTGGATACGGCTGATCGATGAGATCTACAAGCCGATCGTGTGTGAGAGTGACGCAGGGGAGGAGTCTGCACTGTCGGACATTGAGGGCGACAAGAATCAGGACGTGAGTCATCATCATCCATTGTCGGCTTCATCACCTCTGTAAAACAAATAATCAGTTAATTCATGGATTTTTTTTTCAAATCATCCACTATTTGTTAAAGTCAGAAAAAAAGAGAAGGTCTTCGTTTGTATTTTAGTTGGCATCTATCCTTTAAAAAATATTTTTTTACACATTCCATGCACAAGTTTTTTTAAAATTTGAGTAAATAAAATTGGTGGTGGTGTTCTCTTGGCTTGCAGAAGACTCCAGATTTCTTCCGGTGTCCTGACAATCCGGACAAGACTTCAGACAGCGGTGATGCAGATGATGAGTTTGAGTGTGAGTGTGACCACTGTCAGCTGCTCCGCAACCTTGACTGCCCATCTCACTTCCTGTCCGCCATCAACTCCAGCAGAGACACGGGGCGGGAGACTGGCGACGCCTCACACCGACCAGATCCATGGTAAGTGTCATTCACACTTCCTGTCAGTCATCACCTGGAGACTGGCGACGCCTCACACCGACCAGATCCATGGTAAGTGTCACTCACACTTCCTGTCAGTCATCACCTGGAGACTGGAGACTCCTCACACCGACCAGATCCATGGTAAGTGTCACTCACACTTCCTGTCAGTCATCACCTGGAGACTGGAGACTGGAGACTCCTCACACCGACCAGATCCATGGTAAGTGTCACTCACACTTCCTGTCAGTCATCACCTGGAGACTGGAGACACCTCACACCGACCAGATCCATGGTAAGTGTCACTCACACTTCCTGTCAGTCATCACCCGGAGACTGGAGACTGGAGACTCCTCACACCGACCAGATCCATGGTAAGTGTCACTCACACTTCCTGTCAGTCATCACCTGGAGACTGGAGACACCTCACACCGACCAGATCCATGGTAAGTGTCACTCACACTTCCTGTCAGTCATCACCTGGAGACTGGAGACTCCTCACACCGACCAGATCCATGGTAAGTGTCACTCACACTTCCTGTCAGTCATCACCTGGAGACTGGAGACTGGAGACTCCTCACACCGACCAGATCCATGGTAAGTGTCACTCACACTTCCTGTCAGTCATCACCTGGAGACTGGAGACACCTCACACCGACCAGATCCATGGTAAGTGTCACTCACACTTCCTGTCAGTCATCACCTGGAGACTGGAGACACCTCACACCGACCAGATCCATGGTAAGTGTCACTCACACTTCCTGTCAGTCATCACCTGGAGACTGGAGACACCTCACACCGACCAGATCCATGGTAAGTGTCACTCACACTTCTTGTCAGTCATCACCTGGAGACTGGAGACACCTCACACCGACCAGATCCATGGTAAGTGTCACTCACACTTCCTGTCAGTCATCACCTCGAGACTGGAGACACCTCACACCGACCAGATCCATGGTAAGTGTCACTCACACTTCCTGTCAGTCATCACCTGGAGGCTGGAGACTCCTCACACCGACCAGATCCATGGTAAGTGTCACTCACACTTCCTGTCAGTCATCACCTGGAGACTGGAGACACCTCACACCGACCAGATCCATGGTAAGTGTCACTCACACTTCCTGTCAGTCATCACCTGGAGACTGGAGACACCTCACACCGACCAGATCCATGGTAAGTGTCACTCACACTTCCTGTCAGTCATCACCTGGAGACTGGAGACTCCTCACACCGACCAGATCCATGGTAAGTGTCACTCACACTTCCTGTCCGTCATCACCTGGAGACTGGAGACACCTCACACCGACCAGATCCATGGTAAGTGTCACTCACACTTCCTGTCAGTCATCACCTGGAGACTGGAGACTGGAGACTCCTCACACCGACCAGATCCATGGTAAGTGTCACTCACACTTCCTGTCAGTCATCACCTGGAGACTGGAGACTGGAGACACTTCACACTGACCAGATCCATGGTAAGTGTCACTCACACTTCCTGTCCGTCATCACCTGGAGACTGGAGACACCTCACACCAACCAGATCCATGGTAAGTGTCACTCACACTTCCTGTCAGTCATCACCTGGAGACTGGAGACTCCTCACACCGACCAGATCCATGGTAAGTGTCACTCACACTTCCTGTCAGTCATCACCTGGAGACTGGAGACACCTCACACCGACCAGATCCATGGTAAGTGTCACTCACACTTCCTGTCAGTCATCACCTGGAGACTGGAGACTGGAGACACCTCACACTGACCAGATCCATGGTAAGTGTCACTCACACTTCCTGTCCGTCATCCCCTGGAGACTGGAGACACCTCACACCGACCAGATCCATGGTAAGTGTCACTCACACTTCCTGTCAGTCATCACCTGGAGACTGGAGACTCCTCACACCGACCAGATCCATGGTAAGTGTCACTCACACTTCCTGTCAGTCATCACCTGGAGACTGGAGACACCTCACACCGACCAGATCCATGGTAAGTGTCACTCACACTTCCTGACAGTCATCACCTGGAGACTGGAGACACCTCACACCGACCAGATCCATGGTAAGTGTCACTCACACTTCCTGTCAGTCATCACCTGGAGACTGGAGACTCCTCACACCGACCAGATCCATGGTAAGTGTCACTCACACTTCCTGTCAGTCATCACCTGGAGACTGGAGACTGGAGACACCTCACACTGACCAGATCCATGGTAAGTGTCACTCACACTTCCTGTCCGTCATCACCTGGAGACTGGAGACACCTCACACCGACCAGATCCATGGTAAGTCTCACTCACACTTCCTGTCAGTCATCACCTGGAGACTGGAGACTGGAGACTCCTCACACCAACCAGATCCATGGTAAGTGTCACTCACACTTCCTGTCAGTCATCACCTGGAGACTGGAGACTGGAGACTCCTCACACTGACCAGATCCATGGTAAGTGTCACTCACACTTCCTGTCAGTCATCACCTGAAGACTGGAGACACCTCACACCGACCAGATCCATGGTAAGTGTCACTCACACTTCCTGTCAGTCATCACCTGGAGACTGGAGACTCCTCACACCGACCAGATCCATGGTAAGTGTCACTCACACTTCCTGTCAGTCATCACCTGGAGACTGGAGACTCCTCACACCGACCAGATCCATGGTAAGTGTCACTCACACTTCCTGTCAGTCATCACCTGGAGACTGGAGACTGGAGACTCCTCACACCGACCAGATCCATGGTAAGTGTCACTCACACTTCCTGTCAGTCATCACCTGGAGACTGGAGACTCCTCACACCGACCAGATCCATGGTAAGTGTCACTCACACTTCCTGTCAGTCATCACCTGGAGACTGGAGACTGGAGACACCTCACACTGACCAGATCCATGGTAAGTGTCACTCACACTTCCTGTCCGTCATCACCTGGAGACTGGAGACACCTCACACCGACCAGATCCATGGTAAGTCTCACTCACACTTCCTGTCAGTCATCACCTTGAGACTGGAGACTGGAGACACCTCACACTGACCAGATCCATGGTAAGTGTCACTCACACTTCCTGTCAGTCATCACCTGGAGACTGGAGACACCTCACACCGACCAGATCCATGGTAAGTCTCACTCACACTTCCTGTCAGTCATCACCTGGAGACTGGAGACTCCTCACACCGACCAGATCCATGGTAAGTGTCACTCACACTTCCTGTCAGTCATCACCTGGAGACTGGAGACTGGAGACTCCTCACACCGACCAGATCCATGGTAAGTGTCACTCACACTTCCTGTCAGTCATCACCTGGAGACTGGAGACACCTCACACCGACCAGATCCATGGTAAGTGTCACTCACACTTCCTGTCAGTCATCATCTGGAGACTGGAGACTGGAGACTCCTCACACCGACCAGATCCATGGTAAGTGTCACTCACACTTCCTGTCCGTCATCACCTGGAGACTGGAGACACCTCACACCGACCAGATCCATGATAAGTCTCACTCACACTTCCTGTCAGTCATCACCTGGAGACTGGAGACTCCTCACACCGACCAGATCCATGGTAAGTGTCACTCACACTTCCTGTCCGTCATCCCCTGGAGACTGGAGACACCTCACACCGACCAGATCCATGGTAAGTGTCACTCACACTGCCTGTCAGTCATCACCTGGAGACTGGAGACTCCTCACACCGACCAGATCCATGGTAAGTGTCACTCACACTTCCTGTCAGTCATCACCTGGAGACTGGAGACACCTCACACCGACCAGATCCATGGTAAGTGTCACTCACACTTCCTGTCAGTCATCACCTGGAGACTGGAGACTCCTCACACCGACCAGATCCATGGTAAGTGTCACTCACACTTCCTGTCAGTCATCACCTGGAGACTGGAGACTCCTCACACCGACCAGATCCATGGTAAGTGTCACTCACACTTCCTGTCAGTCATCACCTGGAGACTGGAGACTGGAGACACCTCACACTGACCAGATCCATGGTAAGTGTCACTCACACTTCCTGTCCGTCATCACCTGGAGACTGGAGACACCTCACACCGACCAGATCCATGGTAAGTCTCACTCACACTTCCTGTCAGTCATCACCTGGAGACTGGAGACACCTCACACCGACCAGATCCATGGTAAGTGTCACTCACACTTCCTGTCAGTCATCATCTGGAGACTGGAGACTGGAGACTCCTCACACCGACCAGATCCATGGTAAGTGTCACTCACACTTCCTGTCCGTCATCACCTGGAGACTGGAGACACCTCACACCGACCAGATCCATGATAAGTCTCACTCACACTTCCTGTCAGTCATCACCTGGAGACTGGAGACACCTCACACCGACCAGATCCATGGTAAGTGTCACTCACACTTCCTGTCCGTCATCCCCTGGAGACTGGAGACACCTCACACCGACCAGATCCATGGTAAGTGTCACTCACACTGCCTGTCAGTCATCACCTGGAGACTGGAGACTCCTCACACCGACCAGATCCATGGTAAGTGTCACTCACACTTCCTGTCAGTCATCACCTGGAGACTGGAGACACCTCACACCGACCAGATCCATGGTAAGTGTCACTCACACTTCCTGTCAGTCATCACCTGGAGACTGGAGACTGGAGACTCCTCACACCGACCAGATCCATGGTAAGTGTCACTCACACTTCCTGTCAGTCATCACCTGGAGACTGGAGACTGGAGACGCCTCACACCGACCAGATCCATGGTAAGTGTCACTCACACTTCCTGTCCGTCATCCCCTGGAGACTGGAGACACCTCACACCGACCAGATCCATGGTAAGTGTCACTCACACTGCCTGTCAGTCATCACCTGGAGACTGGAGACTCCTCACTCCGACCAGATCCATGGTAAGTGTCACTCACACTTCCTGTCCGTCATCACCTGGAGACTGGAGACGCCTCACACCGACCAGATCCATGGTAAGTGTCACTCACACTTCCTGTCAGTCATCACCTGGAGACTGGAGACTCCTCACACCGACCAGATCCATGGTAAGTGTCACTCACACTTCCTGTCAGTCATCACCTGGAGACTGGAGACTGGAGACACCTCACACTGACCAGATCCATGGTAAGTGTCACTCACACTTCCTGTCCGTCATCACCTGGAGACTGGAGACACCTCACACCGACCAGATCCATGGTAAGTCTCACTCACACTTCCTGTCAGTCATCACCTGGAGACTGGAGACTGGAGACTCCTCACACCGACCAGATCCATGGTAAGTGTCACTTACACTTCCTGTCAGTCATCACCTGGAGACTGGAGACTGGAGACACCTCACACTGACCAGATCCATGGTAAGTGTCACTCACACTTCCTGTCCGTCATCACCTGGAGACTGGAGACACCTCACACCGACCAGATCCATGGTAAGTGTCACTCACACTTCCTGTCAGTCATCACCTGGAGACTGGAGACACCTCACACCGACCAGATCCATGGTAAGTGTCACTCACACTTCCTGTCAGTCATCACCTGGAGACTGGAGACTGGAGACTCCTCACACCGACCAGATCCATGGTAAGTGTCACTCACACTTCCTGTCAGTCATCACCTGGAGACTGGAGACTGGAGACGCCTCACACCGACCAGATCCATGGTAAGTGTCACTCACACTTCCTGTCCGTCATCCCCTGGAGACTGGAGACACCTCACACCGACCAGATCCATGGTAAGTGTCACTCACACTGCCTGTCAGTCATCACCTGGAGACTGGAGACTCCTCACTCCGACCAGATCCATGGTAAGTGTCACTCACACTTCCTGTCCGTCATCACCTGGAGACTGGAGACGCCTCACACCGACCAGATCCATGGTAAGTGTCACTCACACTTCCTGTCAGTCATCACCTGGAGACTGGAGACTCCTCACACCGACCAGATCCATGGTAAGTGTCACTCACACTTCCTGTCAGTCATCACCTGGAGACTGGAGACTGGAGACACCTCACACTGACCAGATCCATGGTAAGTGTCACTCACACTTCCTGTCCGTCATCACCTGGAGACTGGAGACACCTCACACCGACCAGATCCATGGTAAGTCTCACTCACACTTCCTGTCAGTCATCACCTGGAGACTGGAGACTGGAGACTCCTCACACCGACCAGATCCATGGTAAGTGTCACTTACACTTCCTGTCAGTCATCACCTGGAGACTGGAGACTGGAGACACCTCACACTGACCAGATCCATGGTAAGTGTCACTCACACTTCCTGTCCGTCATCACCTGGAGACTGGAGACACCTCACACCGACCAGATCCATGGTAAGTGTCACTCACACTTCCTGTCAGTCATCACCTGGAGACTGGAGACTCCTCACACCGACCAGATCCATGGTAAGTGTCACTCACACTTCCTGTCAGTCATCACCTGGAGACTGGAGACTCCTCACACCGACCAGATCCATGGTAAGTGTCACTCACACTTCCTGTCAGTCATCACCTGGAGACTGGAGACTGGAGACTCCTCACACCGACCAGATCCATGGTAAGTGTCACTCACACTTCCTGTCAGTCATCACCTGGAGACTGGAGACTCCTCACACCGACCAGATCCATGGTAAGTGTCACTCACACTTCCTGTCAGTCATCACCTGGAGACTGGAGACACCTCACACCGACCAGATCCATGGTAAGTGTCACTCACACTTCCTGTCAGTCATCATCTGGAGACTGGAGACTGGAGACTCCTCACACCGACCAGATCCATGGTAAGTGTCACTCACACTTCCTGTCCGTCATCACCTGGAGACTGGAGACACCTCACACCGACCAGATCCATGATAAGTCTCACTCACACTTCCTGTCAGTCATCACCTGGAGACTGGAGACTCCTCACACCGACCAGATCCATGGTAAGTGTCACTCACACTTCCTGTCCGTCATCCCCTGGAGACTGGAGACACCTCACACCGACCAGATCCATGGTAAGTGTCACTCACACTGCCTGTCAGTCATCACCTGGAGACTGGAGACTCCTCACACCGACCAGATCCATGGTAAGTGTCACTCACACTTCCTGTCAGTCATCACCTGGAGACTGGAGACTCCTCACACCGACCAGATCCATGGTAAGTGTCACTCACACTTCCTGTCAGTCATCACCTGGAGACTGGAGACTGGAGACGCCTCACACCGACCAGATCCATGGTAAGTGTCACTCACACTTCCTGTCCGTCATCCCCTGGAGACTGGAGACACCTCACACCGACCAGATCCATGGTAAGTGTCACTCACACTGCCTGTCAGTCATCACCTGGAGACTGGAGACTCCTCACACCGACCAGATCCATGGTAAGTGTCACTCACACTTCCTGTCCGTCATCACCTGGAGACTGGAGACGCCTCACACCGACCAGATCCATGGTAAGTGTCACTCACACTTCCTGTCAGTCATCACCTGGAGACTGGAGACTCCTCACACCGACCAGATCCATGGTAAGTGTCACTCACACTTCCTGTCAGTCATCACCTGGAGACTGGAGACTGGAGACACCTCACACTGACCAGATCCATGGTAAGTGTCACTCACACTTCCTGTCCGTCATCACCTGGAGACTGGAGACACCTCACACCGACCAGATCCATGGTAAGTCTCACTCACACTTCCTGTCAGTCATCACCTGGAGACTGGAGACACCTCACACCGACCAGATCCATGGTAAGTGTCACTCACACTTCCTGTCAGTCATCATCTGGAGACTGGAGACTGGAGACTCCTCACACCGACCAGATCCATGGTAAGTGTCACTCACACTTCCTGTCCGTCATCACCTGGAGACTGGAGACACCTCACACCGACCAGATCCATGATAAGTCTCACTCACACTTCCTGTCAGTCATCACCTGGAGACTGGAGACACCTCACACCGACCAGATCCATGGTAAGTGTCACTCACACTTCCTGTCCGTCATCCCCTGGAGACTGGAGACACCTCACACCGACCAGATCCATGGTAAGTGTCACTCACACTGCCTGTCAGTCATCACCTGGAGACTGGAGACTCCTCACACCGACCAGATCCATGGTAAGTGTCACTCACACTTCCTGTCAGTCATCACCTGGAGACTGGAGACACCTCACACCGACCAGATCCATGGTAAGTGTCACTCACACTTCCTGTCAGTCATCACCTGGAGACTGGAGACTGGAGACTCCTCACACCGACCAGATCCATGGTAAGTGTCACTCACACTTCCTGTCAGTCATCACCTGGAGACTGGAGACTGGAGACGCCTCACACCGACCAGATCCAGGGTAAGTGTCACTCACACTTCCTGTCCGTCATCCTCTGGAGACTGGAGACACCTCACACCGACCAGATCCATGGTAAGTGTCACTCATACTGCCTGTCAGTCATCACCTGGAGACTGGAGACTCCTCACTCCGACCAGATCCATGGTAAGTGTCACTCACACTTCCTGTCCGTCATCACCTGGAGACTGGAGACGCCTCACACCGACCAGATCCATGGTAAGTGTCACTCACACTTCCTGTCAGTCATCACCTGGAGACTGGAGACTCCTCACACCGACCAGATCCATGGTAAGTGTCACTCACACTTCCTGTCAGTCATCACCTGGAGACTGGAGACTGGAGACACCTCACACTGACCAGATCCATGGTAAGTGTCACTCACACTTCCTGTCCATCATCACCTGGAGACTGGAGACACCTCACACCGACCAGATCCATGGTAAGTCTCACTCACACTTCCTGTCAGTCATCACCTGGAGACTGGAGATTGGAGACTCCTCACACCGACCAGATCCATGGTAAGTGTCACTCACACTTCCTGTCAGTCATCACCTGGAGACTGGAGACTGGAGACACCTCACACTGACCAGATCCATGGTAAGTGTCACTCACACTTCCTGTCCGTCATCACCTGGAGACTGGAGACACCTCACACCGACCAGATCCATGGTAAGTGTCACTCACACTTCCTGTCAGTCATCACCTGGAGACTGGAGACTCCTCACACCGACCAGATCCATGGTAAGTGTCACTCACACTTCCTGTCAGTCATCACCTGGAGACTGGAGACTCCTCACACCGACCAGATCCATGGTAAGTGTCACTCACACTTCCTGTCAGTCATCACCTGGAGACTGGAGACTGGAGACTCCTCACACCGACCAGATCCATGGTAAGTGTCACTCACACTTCCTGTCAGTCATCACCTGGAGACTGGAGACTCCTCACACTGACCAGATCCATGGTAAGTGTCACTCACACTTCCTGTCAGTCATCACCTGGAGACTGGAGACACCTCACACCGACCAGATCCATGGTAAGTGTCACTCACACTTCCTGTCAGTCATCATCTGGAGACTGGAGACTGGAGACTCCTCACACTGACCAGATCCATGGTAAGTGTCACTCACACTTCCTGTCCGTCATCACCTGGAGACTGGAGACACCTCACACCGACCAGATCCATGATAAGTCTCACTCACACTTCCTGTCAGTCATCACCTGGAGACTGGAGACTCCTCACACCGACCAGATCCATGGTAAGTGTCACTCACACTTCCTGTCCGTCATCCCCTGGAGACTGGAGACACCTCACACCGACCAGATCCATGGTAAGTGTCACTCACACTGCCTGTCAGTCATCACCTGGAGACTGGAGACTCCTCACACCGACCAGATCCATGGTAAGTGTCACTCACACTTCCTGTCAGTCATCACCTGGAGACTGGAGACTCCTCACACCGACCAGATCCATGGTAAGTGTCACTCACACTTCCTGTCAGTCATCACCTGGAGACTGGAGACTGGAGACGCCTCACACCGACCAGATCCATGGTAAGTGTCACTCACACTTCCTGTCCGTCATCCCCTGGAGACTGGAGACACCTCACACCGACCAGATCCATGGTAAGTGTCACTCACACTGCCTGTCAGTCATCACCTGGAGACTGGAGACTCCTCACACCGACCAGATCCATGGTAAGTGTCACTCACACTTCCTGTCCGTCATCACCTGGAGACTGGAGACGCCTCACACCGACCAGATCCATGGTAAGTGTCACTCACACTTCCTGTCAGTCATCACCTGGAGACTGGAGACTCCTCACACCGACCAGATCCATGGTAAGTGTCACTCACACTTCCTGTCAGTCATCACCTGGAGACTGGAGACTGGAGACACCTCACACTGACCAGATCCATGGTAAGTGTCACTCACACTTCCTGTCCGTCATCACCTGGAGACTGGAGACACCTCACACCGACCAGATCCATGGTAAGTCTCACTCACACTTCCTGTCAGTCATCACCTGGAGACTGGAGACACCTCACACCGACCAGATCCATGGTAAGTGTCACTCACACTTCCTGTCAGTCATCATCTGGAGACTGGAGACTGGAGACTCCTCACACCGACCAGATCCATGGTAAGTGTCACTCACACTTCCTGTCCGTCATCACCTGGAGACTGGAGACACCTCACACCGACCAGATCCATGATAAGTCTCACTCACACTTCCTGTCAGTCATCACCTGGAGACTGGAGACACCTCACACCGACCAGATCCATGGTAAGTGTCACTCACACTTCCTGTCCGTCATCCCCTGGAGACTGGAGACACCTCACACCGACCAGATCCATGGTAAGTGTCACTCACACTGCCTGTCAGTCATCACCTGGAGACTGGAGACTCCTCACACCGACCAGATCCATGGTAAGTGTCACTCACACTTCCTGTCAGTCATCACCTGGAGACTGGAGACACCTCACACCGACCAGATCCATGGTAAGTGTCACTCACACTTCCTGTCAGTCATCACCTGGAGACTGGAGACTGGAGACTCCTCACACCGACCAGATCCATGGTAAGTGTCACTCACACTTCCTGTCAGTCATCACCTGGAGACTGGAGACTGGAGACGCCTCACACCGACCAGATCCATGGTAAGTGTCACTCACACTTCCTGTCCGTCATCCCCTGGAGACTGGAGACACCTCACACCGACCAGATCCATGGTAAGTGTCACTCACACTGCCTGTCAGTCATCACCTGGAGACTGGAGACTCCTCACTCCGACCAGATCCATGGTAAGTGTCACTCACACTTCCTGTCCGTCATCACCTGGAGACTGGAGACGCCTCACACCGACCAGATCCATGGTAAGTGTCACTCACACTTCCTGTCAGTCATCACCTGGAGACTGGAGACTCCTCACACCGACCAGATCCATGGTAAGTGTCACTCACACTTCCTGTCAGTCATCACCTGGAGACTGGAGACTGGAGACACCTCACACTGACCAGATCCATGGTAAGTGTCACTCACACTTCCTGTCCGTCATCACCTGGAGACTGGAGACACCTCACACCGACCAGATCCATGGTAAGTCTCACTCACACTTCCTGTCAGTCATCACCTGGAGACTGGAGACACCTCACACCGACCAGATCCATGGTAAGTGTCACTCACACTTCCTGTCAGTCATCACCTGGAGACTGGAGACTGGAGACACCTCACACCGACCAGATCCATGGTAAGTGTCACTCACACTTCCTGTCAGTCATCACCCTGAGACTGGAGACTGGAGACACCTCACACAGACCAGATCCATGGTAAGTGTCACTCACACTTCCTGTCAGTCATCACCTGGAGACTGGAGACACCTCACACCGACCAGATCCATGGTAAGTGTCACTCACACTTCCTGTCAGTCATCACCTGGAGACTGGAGACTGGAGACTCCTCACACCGACCAGATCCATGGTAAGTGTCACTCACACTTCCTGTCAGTCATCACCTGGAGACTGGAGACTGGAGACGCCTCACACCGACCAGATCCATGCTAAGTGTCACTCACACTTCCTGTCCGTCATCCTCTGGAGACTGGAGACACCTCACACCGACCAGATCCATGGTAAGTGTCACTCATACTGCCTGTCAGTCATCACCTGGAGACTGGAGACTCCTCACTCCGACCAGATCCATGGTAAGTGTCACTCACACTTCCTGTCCGTCATCACCTGGAGACTGGAGACGCCTCACACCGACCAGATCCATGGTAAGTGTCACTCACACTTCCTGTCAGTCATCACCTGGAGACTGGAGACTCCTCACACCGACCAGATCCATGGTAAGTGTCACTCACACTTCCTGTCAGTCATCACCTGGAGACTGGAGACTGGAGACACCTCACACTGACCAGATCCATGGTAAGTGTCACTCACACTTCCTGTCCATCATCACCTGGAGACTGGAGACACCTCACACCGACCAGATCCATGGTAAGTCTCACTCACACTTCCTGTCAGTCATCACCTGGAGACTGGAGACTGGAGACTCCTCACACCGACCAGATCCATGGTAAGTGTCACTCACACTTCCTGTCAGTCATCACCTGGAGACTGGAGACTGGAGACACCTCACACTGACCAGATCCATGGTAAGTGTCACTCACACTTCCTGTCCGTCATCACCTGGAGACTGGAGACACCTCACACCGACCAGATCCATGGTAAGTGTCACTCACACTTCCTGTCAGTCATCACCTGGAGACTGGAGACTCCTCACACCGACCAGATCCATGGTAAGTGTCACTCACACTTCCTGTCAGTCATCACCTGGAGACTGGAGACTCCTCACACCGACCAGATCCATGGTAAGTGTCACTCACACTTCCTGTCAGTCATCACCTGGAGACTGGAGACTGGAGACTCCTCACACCGACCAGATCCATGGTAAGTGTCACTCACACTTCCTGTCAGTCATCACCTGGAGACTGGAGACTCCTCACACCGACCAGATCCATGGTAAGTGTCACTCACACTTCCTGTCAGTCATCACCTGGAGACTGGAGACACCTCACACCGACCAGATCCATGGTAAGTGTCACTCACACTTCCTGTCAGTCATCATCTGGAGACTGGAGACTGGAGACTCCTCACACTGACCAGATCCATGGTAAGTGTCACTCACACTTCCTGTCCGTCATCACCTGGAGACTGGAGACACCTCACACCGACCAGATCCATGATAAGTCTCACTCACACTTCCTGTCAGTCATCACCTGGAGACTGGAGACTCCTCACACCGACCAGATCCATGGTAAGTGTCACTCACACTTCCTGTCCGTCATCCCCTGGAGACTGGAGACACCTCACACCGACCAGATCCATGGTAAGTGTCACTCACACTGCCTGTCAGTCATCACCTGGAGACTGGAGACTCCTCACACCGACCAGATCCATGGTAAGTGTCACTCACACTTCCTGTCAGTCATCACCTGGAGACTGGAGACTCCTCACACCGACCAGATCCATGGTAAGTGTCACTCACACTTCCTGTCAGTCATCACCTGGAGACTGGAGACTGGAGACGCCTCACACCGACCAGATCCATGGTAAGTGTCACTCACACTTCCTGTCCGTCATCCCCTGGAGACTGGAGACACCTCACACCGACCAGATCCATGGTAAGTGTCACTCACACTGCCTGTCAGTCATCACCTGGAGACTGGAGACTCCTCACACCGACCAGATCCATGGTAAGTGTCACTCACACTTCCTGTCCGTCATCACCTGGAGACTGGAGACGCCTCACACCGACCAGATCCATGGTAAGTGTCACTCACACTTCCTGTCAGTCATCACCTGGAGACTGGAGACTCCTCACACCGACCAGATCCATGGTAAGTGTCACTCACACTTCCTGTCAGTCATCACCTGGAGACTGGAGACTGGAGACACCTCACACTGACCAGATCCATGGTAAGTGTCACTCACACTTCCTGTCCGTCATCACCTGGAGACTGGAGACACCTCACACCGACCAGATCCATGGTAAGTCTCACTCACACTTCCTGTCAGTCATCACCTGGAGACTGGAGACACCTCACACCGACCAGATCCATGGTAAGTGTCACTCACACTTCCTGTCAGTCATCATCTGGAGACTGGAGACTGGAGACTCCTCACACCGACCAGATCCATGGTAAGTGTCACTCACACTTCCTGTCCGTCATCACCTGGAGACTGGAGACACCTCACACCGACCAGATCCATGATAAGTCTCACTCACACTTCCTGTCAGTCATCACCTGGAGACTGGAGACACCTCACACCGACCAGATCCATGGTAAGTGTCACTCACACTTCCTGTCAGTCATCCCCTGGAGACTGGAGACACCTCACACCGACCAGATCCATGGTAAGTGTCACTCACACTGCCTGTCAGTCATCACCTGGAGACTGGAGACTCCTCACACCGACCAGATCCATGGTAAGTGTCACTCACACTTCCTGTCAGTCATCACCTGGAGACTGGAGACACCTCACACCGACCAGATCCATGGTAAGTGTCACTCACACTTCCTGTCAGTCATCACCTGGAGACTGGAGACTGGAGACTCCTCACACCGACCAGATCCATGGTAAGTGTCACTCACACTTCCTGTCAGTCATCACCTGGAGACTGGAGACTGGAGACGCCTCACACCGACCAGATCCATGGTAAGTGTCACTCACACTTCCTGTCCGTCATCCCCTGGAGACTGGAGACACCTCACACCGACCAGATCCATGGTAAGTGTCACTCACACTGCCTGTCAGTCATCACCTGGAGACTGGAGACTCCTCACTCCGACCAGATCCATGGTAAGTGTCACTCACACTTCCTGTCCGTCATCACCTGGAGACTGGAGACGCCTCACACCGACCAGATCCATGGTAAGTGTCACTCACACTTCCTGTCAGTCATCACCTGGAGACTGGAGACTCCTCACACCGACCAGATCCATGGTAAGTGTCACTCACACTTCCTGTCAGTCATCACCTGGAGACTGGAGACTGGAGACACCTCACACTGACCAGATCCATGGTAAGTGTCACTCACACTTCCTGTCCGTCATCACCTGGAGACTGGAGACACCTCACACCGACCAGATCCATGGTAAGTCTCACTCACACTTCCTGTCAGTCATCACCTGGAGACTGGAGACACCTCACACCGACCAGATCCATGGTAAGTGTCACTCACACTTCCTGTCAGTCATCACCTGGAGACTGGAGACTGGAGACACCTCACACCGACCAGATCCATGGTAAGTGTCACTCACACTTCCTGTCAGTCATCACCCTGAGACTGGAGACTGGAGACACCTCACACAGACCAGATCCATGGTAAGTGTCACTCACACTTCCTGTCAGTCATCACCTGGAGATCAACCAGATCCATGTAGCTGTGTGAGACTATGGTGAGAGTTGTTTCGTACAGATAATAGCCTTGTGCATACTGTAAGACTGGAGACCAGATCCATGTAGCTGTGTGAGACTATGGTGAGAGTTGTTTCGTACAGATAATAGCCTTGTGTATACTGTAAGACTGGAGACCAGATCCATGTAGCTGTGTGAGACTATGGTGAGAGTTGTTTCGTACAGATAATAGCCTTGTGCATACTGTAAGACTGGAGACCAGATCCATGTAGCTGTGTGAGACTATGGTGAGAGTTGTTTCGTACAGATAATAGCCTTGTGTATACTGTAAGACTGGAGACCAGATCCATGTAGCTGTGTGAGACTATGGTGAGAGTTGTTTCGTACAGATAATAGCCATGTGCATACTGTAATTCCAGGGAGAATGACTGGACTCCGAGCGCTGATGACAGTTTTGAGATCAATTTGGATGACCTTCGACCTCTGGAGCCATTCCTGCTGTCCTTGCAGGATCTCCCGCAGGATCCCGTAGACCTCATGTTTCAGGTTAGGAGTCAGCAGGGTAGACAATGCGAAGATCACTGAGAAAATGGCACAAAATGTTCTGGATAAATAACAAAAAAACCCATTGTGTCAAAGAGTTAAATAGTATACTAATATTACCATGCATGCTAAATAACACATCTTATGACTCTAATATCATGAGGGGGGATATGTGACTGTTTTGAATGTATCAGTGTGCCCCTCCTCTACTTCAGAATGTGATCACCCAGATGCTGGCCGTGCACCCGGAGCTGCTGGGGGACCAGGCCCCACCCCCCGTGCCTCAGACTGTCATTGACAGCCTCCCCTCCCTCACAGCTACACACGACAACATAGGTGAGTCACATCTACACACGACAACATAGGTGAGTCACATCTACACACGACAACATAGGTGAGTCACAGCTACACAGCATAGGTGAGTCACAGCTACACAACAGGTGAGTCAGCTACACAACATAGGTGAGTCACAGCTACACACGACAACATAGGTGGGTCACAGCAACACAGCATAGGTGAGTCACAGCTACACACGACAACATAGGTGGGTCACATCTACACAACATAGGTGAGTCACAGCTACACAGCATAGGTGAGTCACAGCTACACATGACAACATAGGTGGGTCACATCTACACAACATAGGTGAGTCAGCTACACAACATAGGTGAGTCACAGCTACACATGACAACATAGGTGAGTCACAGCTACACAACATAGGTGAGTCACAGCTACACAGCATAGGTGAGTCACAGCTACACACGACAACATAGGTGAGTCACATCTACACACGACAACATAGGTGAGTCACATCTACACACGACAACATAGGTGAGTCACAGCTACACATCATAGGTGAGTCACAGCTACACAACAGGTGAGTCAGCTACACAACATAGGTGAGTCACAGCTACACACGACAACATAGGTGGGTCACATCTACACACAACATAGGTGAGTCACAGCTACACAACATAGGTGAGTCACAGCTACACACGACAACATAGATGAGTCACAGCTACACAACAAAGGTGTGTCACAGTTACACAACATAGGTGAGTCACAGCTACACAACATAGGTGAGTCACAGCTACACAACATAGGTGAGTCACAGCTACACAACATAGGTGAGTCACAGCTACACAACATAGGTGAGTCACAGCTACACAACAAAGGTGAGTCACAGTTACACAACATAGGTGAGTCACAGCTACACAACAAAGGTGTGTCACAGTTACACAACATAGGTGAGTCACAGCTACACAACAAAGGTGTGTCACAGTTACACAACATAGGTGGGTCACATCTACACACAACATAGGTGAGTCACAGCTACACAGCATAGGTGAGTCACAGCTACACACGACAACATAGGTGAGTCACATCTACAAACGACAACATAGGTGAGTCACAGCATAGGTGAGTCACAGCTACACACGACAACATAGGTGAGTCACATCTACACACGACAACATAGGTGAGTCACAGCTACACACGACAACATAGGTGAGTCACATCTACAAACGACAACATAGGTGAGTCACAGCATAGGTGAGTCACAGCTACACACGACAACATAGGTGAGTCACAGCTACACAACATAGGTGAGTCACATCTACACACGACAACATAGGTGAGTCACAGCATAGGTGAGTCACAGCTACACAACATAGGTGGGTCACAGCTACGCACAACAACATAGGTGAGTCACAGCTACACAACATAGGTGAGTCACAGCTACACAACATAGGTGAGTCACAGCTACACAACATAGGTGAGTCACAGTTACACAACATAGGTGAGTCACAGTTACACAACATAGGTGAGTCACAGCTACACAACAAAGGTGTGTCACAGTTACACAACATAGGTGTCACAGCTACACAACAAAGGTGAGTCACAGTTACACAACATAGGTGAGTCACAGCTACACAACATAGGTGAGTCACAGCTACACAACAAAGGTGTGTCACAGTTACACAACAAAGGTGAGTCACAGTTACACAACAAAGGTGAGTCACAGCTACACAACAAAGGTGTGTCACAGTTACACAACAAAGGTGAGTCACAGTTACACAACAAAGGTGAGTCACAGCTACACAACAAAGGTGTGTCACAGTTACACAACATAGGTGAGTCACAGTTACACAACATAGGTGAGTCACAGCTACACAACATAGGTGAGTCACAGCTACACAACATAGGTGAGTCACGGCTACACAACAGGTGAGTCACAGCTACATAACATAGGTGAGTCACAGCTACACCCCCTGTGCCTCAGACTGTCATTGACAGCCTCCCTTCCCTCACAGCTACACACTAAACATAGATGAGTCACAGCTACACGCTAAACATAGGTGAGTCACAGCTACACAACATAGGTGAGTCACAGCTACACAACATAGGTGAGTCACAGCTTTCTGTGTAGCCTTCTCTGTGACAATGACGTCATTGTCTTTCTCTTCCAGTAGATGATGACCTCACCTGCCCTGTGTGCCTCTGTCACTTCCAGCGTGGAGAGGACATGACCCGACTGCCCTGTCATCACCTGTACCACCCACTGTGTATCCAGGCCTGGCTCGCCAAGGTACGTAGTGTGTCCCTCTACCCTGTCTGTACCGCCCACTGTGTATCCAGGCCTGGCTCGCCAAGGTACGTAGTGTCCCCCTCTACCCTGTCTGTACCACCCACTGTGTATCCAGGCCTGGCTCGCCAAGGTACGTAGTGTGTCCCTCTACCCTGTCTGTACCACCCACTGTGTATCCAGGCCTGGCTCGCCAAGGTACGTAGTGTCCCCCTCTACCCTGTCTGTACCGCCCACTGTGTATCCAGGCCTGACTGGCCAAGGTACATAGTGTATCCCTCTACCCTGTCCGTACCACCCACTGTGTTGTGTGTCCCTCTACCCTGCCTGTACCACCCACTGTGTTGTGTGTCCCTCTACCCTGTCTGTACCACCCACTGTGTTGTGTGTCCCTCTACCCTGTCTGTACCACCCACTGTGTTGTGTGTCCCTCTACCCTGTCTGTACCACCCACTGTGTTGTGTGTCCCTCTACCCTGTCTGTACCGCCGACTGTGTTGTGTGTCCCTCTACCCTGTCTGTACCACCCACTGTGTTGTGTGTCCCTCTACCCTGTCTGTACCACCCACTGTGTTGTGTGTCCCTCTACCCTGTCTGTACCACCCACTGTGTTGTGTGTCCCTCTACCCTGTCTGTACCACCCACTGTGTTGTGTGTCCCTCTACCCTGTCTGTACCACCCACTGTGTTGTGTGTCCCTCTACCCTGTCTGTACCACCCTCTGTGTTGTGTGTCCCTCTACCCTGTCTGTACCACCCACTGTGTATCCATGCCTGACTCTCCAAGGTACGTAGTGTGTCCCCCTCTACCCTGTCTGTACCACCCACTGTGTATCCATGCCTGACTCTCCAAGGTACGTAGTGTGTCCCCCTCTACCCTGTCTGTACCACCCACTGTGTATCCAGGCCTGGCTCGCCAAGGTACGTAGTGTGTCCCCCTCTACCCTGTCTGTACCACCCACTGTGTTGTGTGTCCCTCTACCCTGTCTGTACCACCCACTGTGTTGTGTGTCCCTCTACCCTGCCTGTACCACCCACTGTGTTGTGTGTCCCTCTACCCTGCCTGTACCACCCACTGTGTTGTGTGTCCCTCTACCCTGTCTGTACCACCCACTGTGTTGTGTGTCCCTCTACCCTGTCTGTACCGCCCACTGTGTTGTGTGTCCCTCTACCCTGTCTGTACCGCCGACTGTGTTGTGTGTCCCTCTACCCTGTCTGTACCACCCACTGTGTTGTGTGTCCCTCTACCCTGTCTGTACCGCAGACTGTGTTGTGTCCCCCTCTACCCTGTCTGTACCACCCACTGTGTTGTGTGTCCCTCTACCCTGTCTGTACCACCCACTGTGTTGTGTGTCCCTCTACCCTGTCTGTACCGCCGACTGTGTTGTGTGTCCCTCTACCCTGTCTGTACCACCCACTGTGTTGTGTCCCCCTCTACCCTGTCTGTACCACCCACTGTGTATCCAGGCCTGGCTCACCAAGGTACGTAGTGTGTCCCTCTACCCTGTCTGTACTGCCCACTGTGTATCCAGGCCTGCCTGGCCAAGGTACGTTGTGTGTCCCTCTACCCTGTCTGTACCACCAACTGTGTATCCAGGCCTGCCTGGCCAAGGTACGTTGTGTGTCCCTCTACCCTGTCTGTACCACCCACTGTGTATCCAGGCCTGGCTCGCCAAGGTACGTAGTGTGTCCCTCTACCCTGTCTGTACCACCCACTGTGTTGTGTGTCCCTCTACCCTGTCTGTACCACCCACTGTGTATCCATGCCTGACTCTCCAAGGTACGTAGTGTGTCCCTCTACCCTGTCTGTACCACCCACTGTGTATCCATGCCTGACTCTCCAAGGTACGTAGTGTGTCCCCCTCTACCCTGTCTGTACCACCCACTATGTTGTGTGTCCCTCTACCCTGTCTGTACCACCCACTGTGTATCCAGGCCTGGCTCGCTAAGGTACATTGTGTCCCCCTCTACCCTGTCATCACCTGTACCCCCAATTCAGTGTGTCTGTTACCTGTACAATGATGTATTCCTTGTCTTGCAGTCTGGCACATGTCCTGTTTGCCGACACAGTCTACACAATGAAGGTGAAGGTCGGAGTGAGGATTGATAGAAGGTCAAGGTCAACTGGATGACCAAAACAAGATATTAGCTTCTAGGCAACAATGATATTGTTTTAGTAACTTATTACTTATGTTATGTCCAGGTGGAGATGAAATTGATAATGCACAGTCACATTCCGCCTATTGGTTGCTCGATTGTTACCGTGGTTACCCTGGAGGTTATATTGTGCTTTGTGGGCACCACAGGGTAATGTGTTATGGACGTTAAAATCTGTTGATTTTCATTTTGAATGTAAGTCTAGATGTGGCTAGATCCCTGAACTTGTTGTTGCGGAATGGTCCGTAGTGGTTGTCGCCTTTTTACCTTACTGTGCTGTGATTGTATTGTCATAGTGTTAGCTGGATGACTGGTTCCTCTCCCTGAAGCTTGTATGCGTGTCTCCGTCTTTACACTGACAGTAGACAATACTGTCCCCCACACCAGTGCCCCCAGTACATCAGACCACCCCTGTGTTAGCTGTTGGTAACCCCCGTGGAGATGACTGGTTCCTCTCCCTGAAGCTTGTATGCGTGTCTCCATCTTTACACTGACAGTAGACAACACTGTCCCCCACACCAGCGCCCCCAGTACATCAGACCACCCCTGTTTGTTAGTCTCAGCACCCCCAGTACATCAGACCACCCCTGTATGTTAGCCTCAGCACCCCCAGTACATCAGACCACCCCTGTATGTTAGTCTCAGCACCCCCAGTACATCAGACCACCCCTGTATGTTAGCCTCAGCGCCCCCAGTACATCAGACCACCCCTGTATGTTAGTCTCAGCACCCCCAGTACATCAGACCACCCCTGTATGTTAGTCTCAGCGCCCCCAGTACATCAGACCACCCCTGTGTTTTAGTCTCAGTGCCCCCAGTACATCAGACCACCCCTGTATGTTAGTCTCAGCACCCCCAGTACATCAGACCACCCCTGTTTGTTAGTCTCAGCACCCCCAGTACATCAGACCACCCCTATGTGTTAGTCTCAGCGCCCCCAGTACATCAGACCACCCCTGTGTGTTAGTCTCAGTGCCCCCAGTACATCAGACCACCCCTGTATGTTAGTCTCAGCACCCCCAGTACATCAGACCACCCCTGTTTGTTAGTCTCAGCACCCCCAGTACATCAGACCACCCCTGTGTGTTAGTCTCAGCACCCCCAGTACATCAGACCGGCCCTGTATGTTAGTCTCAGCACCCCCAGTACATCAGACCACCCCTATGTGTTAGTCTCAGCACCCCCAGTACATCAGACCTCCCCTGTGTGTTAGTCTCAGCACCTCCCCATACATCAGACCACCCCTGTGTGTTAGTCTCAGCACCCCCCCATACATCAGACCACCCCTGTTTGTTAGACTCAGCGCCCCCAGTACATCAGACCACCCCTGTGTGTTAGTCTCAGCACCCCCAGTACATCAGACCACCCCTGTATGTTAGTCTCAGCACCCCCAGTACATCAGACCACCCCTGTTTGTTAGTCTCAGCGCCCCCAGTACATCAGACCACCCCTGTTTGTTAGTCTCAGCGCCCCCAGTACATCAGACCACCCCTGTTTTTTAGTCTCAGCACCCCCAGTACATCAGACCACCCCTGTATGTTAGTCTCAGCACCCCCAGTACATCAGACCACCCCTGTATGTTAGTCTCAGCGCCCCCCGTACATCAGACCACCCCTGTTTTTTAGTCTCAGCACCCCCAGTACATCAGACCACCCCTGTGTGTTAGTCTCAGCGCCCCCAGTACATCAGACCACCCCTGTATGTTAGTCTCAGTGCCCCCAGTACATCAGACCACCCCTGTATGTTAGTCTCAGTGCCCCCAGTACATCAGACCACCCCTGTGTGTTAGTCTCAGTGCCCCCAGTACATCAGACCACCCCTGTTTGTTAGCCTTATGTTAACCCTGCTGCTTGTATGAATGTCTTGGATACACACTGACTGCACACAAGACGTACCGACCCCAACACCCCAGCCTCTACACTAAGTCTGATCACCACTTGTGTTGAATGTCCACCCCTTGCTAGTCCTACTTGGGATGCAACTCTCTATCTTCACAATACATTATATACGACTTTGATAAAGGAAATGCTCTGAACCTCATGAGGGATGGAGGCATGGTTGTGTGTGGAGGTGAAAGTATTGATTGTGAACAATGAGAGGATCGTTCAGGCTATCCTACCTTAAGTTCCAAGCTCTCAGGCACAAGCCGGCGTTTTGGTGAAGGGGCCACCACTAGGATGGAAGCAGCCTCTAGTCCACTAGTCCGAGACTAGTGACATCTGACTTTCATAACCCCTACTGATGTATGTACCATGTGTTAACATAGTATTTACATGTAACATGTATGTACTATGTGTTCAAAGTATTTACATGTAACATGTGTCCACAGTGTTTACATGTATCATGTATGTACCATGTGTCCACAGTGTTTACATGTATCATGTTTGTACCATGTGTTACCAAAGTGTTTACATGTATCATGTGTGTACCATGTGTTCACAAAGTGTTTACATATACCATGTGTTTACAAAGTGTTTACATATACCATGTATGTACCATGTGTTCACAGTGTTTACATGAATCATGTATGTACCATGTGTTCACAGTGTTTACATGTATCATGTTTGTACCATGTGTTACCAAAGTGTTTACATGTAACATGTATGTACCATGTGTTCACGTGTTTACATGTATCATGTATGTACCATGTGTTCACAAACTGTTTACATGTATCATGTATGTACCATGTGTTCACAACGTGTGTACATGTATCATGTTTGTACCATGTGTTCACAAACTGTTTACATGTATCATGTATGTACCATGTGTTACCAATGTTTTTACATTACCTTGTGTGTACAATGTTCTCACGTGTGTAACATTGATATGCCATGTATTTATCATGTGTAACGTGTGTATCAGATGTGTAATTTGTTGATCATTGATGTACCATATGGGTACAGTGGATGTACCACGGATGGTACATGTGTGCACCACATGAATACTGCGGATGTACCATACATCTAGTATGGATGTTTCATTGTTATAAGCTACCGCTGTGTTTTTTCCTTGGGCACAGGGGATGTGTGATGTCTGTTTTCTACTCTCTATGTTAGCGTTATTGACATTAGTTATTATCAAATGTCACTTTTGTTAAGCATTTTCTTTTAGCTATTTAAAGATAAGACTGCCTTAAGAATCACCTTTTTGCGATTCCTAATTGTAGCCATGTACTTTTTTAGAAAGTCATGTTAACTTACCAATGTTGAAGATTATTGTTATCCAAACACTGCCAAGCTTATCCAAAGCTAGATTCTGTTAAAGTACTCACGGAAATGAAAAAAACCTGTTTTTCTCAATTTAAAAATGGACACAAAGTGTTACGTATCTGTAAATACAAAATAACAAAACAACTCGAAAAGTACTAGTCTGGATTTGCTAGTGTGATCTCAGTGAACAATACAAAATGTACTTTACAGGAGGTAATTTGTCATTACTTTCAACATTCAAAAATAAAACTAAGTCCAAATTGACATAGCAGAAACAGACTATAGGCATTATGCACCTGTTCTCACCTGTCGTCAAGGTGTCCTAGGTCATGGACATTCACCTTGATCTTCTTACACCTGGTTATGCCCTGTTTCACAATAGTCTGTTTTATTCACATTTTTACACACTTTTACGTGTAAAAAGGCATAAAAACATTTGATACGCTGTATTTGTGCCACGGCTCAATTAGTACTAATTTACTTGTTTGAATATTTACATATTTTGTATATTAACTGCATTTATTTAAGATCTAATGTCGAAAAAACAGGTTTTTTTCATTTCCGGGAGTACTTTAGTTCTGTGGGAATGTCCATTGTGTGTGGTCACTGGTCAAGTTTTGTTGCCAAAGGTCATTGGCAAGTCCCCAGCACTGGCCATGTGGTAAACCTGCTGACGTGACTTGTCCGTCTCATTACCCTACACATTATATTATAACTGATACACTTGTCCAAGTAGCATTTAAACCATCTCATTCCCAGAGAGTCTTGTTTCCTTTCCACGTCAAGTGACCAGAAAGCCCTCTATGTGTTTTGAAATTGTGGACAGAGATCTTAAAAACAAACCCAGGGCAACAGTGGTCTCTGGTGCCACACTGTGTTGTGCAGAGTGATGTACCTTTAGTGTGACAGAATCCTGTTATTGTGGGTTAGGGACTGGTAATTTATTATAGGGGGAGCGAGGATGTTTGAAAAAAATGAGAGCGAAAGAAGGGTGGTCGCTTAGACGTGTCACATCTATAAGGGGATGGGGAGGGTCTAGGGTGAAAATGACTGTTCTAATTTTTTAAGTATTTTTTTAATATAAATTATAACATTATTTAGGGACTGGCCATTTCATTTGGGGGCATGGAACCATGTTACATAATATGGGCGAGGGAGGGGCAGGGTGGGGCGGGGTGGTGGTCAAAATATGATCCAGTCCTTAGACCAATATAGACAGGAGACACAGCTAATTTGATGCAGCCCAACGATTTGTGTCAACAAAGTTCTACATTCTTATCTGATGATTTGAATTGAAGTCTACCTCAAGTCTTCAATAATTTAAAATTCTGCTGGTCTAGAATTCGCCATTACATGACAAGCTTACATATGTTACAAGTTGGAAATGTTAATGCTGTGATATGAAACAGGAAATTGTGTTTGCTTTTGTTTCCTTGTGGAGTTGTATTTGCCTCTTAAATAGCTCTGTTTGAATACATTTACAGTTCTACAGAAAATTTGCAAATTGCTTCCATGCATTGAACACACTGCTTTCTTCTTCAGAGGCTGTTGATTCAGCTGTCCTCGTGGTTGGTTTTACTTCCCAGCCCCTACATGATCAGATTTTACAAATGGGCTCTGGCTAGTTGGCAGTCCCATCCCATCAGTTAAAGTCACTTTGTGCGACTGCTAACTTCAAGTTCATGAATTTATAGCCTTCAAATTTATTTGCCCCAAGTGAGGGCAAGGATCATATTTCATTTTCATTCCTAATTTTGGATAAATGTCTATATTTCCGCTTGATTCCAAAATTTGGGTTGACAAGTATGGCTGGACAGAGCACCTGGTTTGTCTAGCCATGTTTACCAGCTTAACCAGGGAGTACTTCCATATTATAACCACTTGACATCCACTCTCCCATGGTCTAATGCTACAAATATGTTTCCTGTGTCACCAACTCCTGCTGACAATTGCTGCACCCAGTGCTGCCTTTCACAGTTGCACACATCCCATGACCGTACTTCCTGGAATAAACGCCAGGATTTGATTCAACAGCTGGTATGCATAGATTCGTCCCCATTATTATCTTTGCGATTAAACGCCGGGGTATAGAGTGTCTGAAAGAAATATTAACCTTGGTGTTTAATCGAGGTAGTACGGTAATTACTATATCTAAACCTGGACCAGGCCCCAGCCAGGGAGTGTCGTAACCCTTGCTGCTGGCCACTCCCAGGGTAGACTTGTCTAACCATTAACCAGCACTGGCCACTCCCAGGGTAGACTTGTCTAACCATTAACCAGGACTGGCCACTCCCAGGGTAGACTTGTCTAACCATTAACCAGGACTGGCCACTCCCAGGGTAGACTTGTCTAACCATTTAACAGGGCTGCTTGGATACATTGTCAATTCCTTGGCCCTGTTCCTCTAAGCAAGCTTAGTGCTAAGACGATCGTAGCTCCCATACTAAACATAGACTTACGGCATTGGTAGTGCTAAGACGATCGTCGCTCCCCTACCTTAAAATAGACATATGACAGTGGTAGTGCTAAGACGATCCTAGCTCCCATACCTTAAAATAGGCATATGACATTGGTAGTGCTAAGACGATCGTAGCTCCCATACCTTAAAATAGACATGACAGTAGTAGCGCTAAGATCATTTAGCGGAACAGGCCCTTTACAAGTTGTTCATATTCTTTCAATTTCTCTCAACTAGCGTAGTCCATAAACTCCAGATGACTAGTCACATATAAGGGGGTCTCAATGTCTGCACGTGTCCAGCAGTCACAACGCATCACTCTCACTGTTAGGTGCGGAGACAAGGTTCTCGCGGGATGCGACAGCTGATTGTGCATGGAGGCGAGAACCTTGCCTCCTAGTTGCTGTATACGTTATGTATTCCTTCAGGAATAAATTGTTGATCATGTTTATTAGCATGTGCAATTATTAAGCATTGAGGCATTTGTTTTTATTTCATTATATGGCTGAGTATTGATGGGTCATGTGTCATCTGGTACAGGAGGAGGCCCGTGAAGATGCGGCGTAGAATCGGTCTTCAGCAACCCATGCTTGCTGTAGAAAGCTACTATTCTTGTCGTAAGAGACGATGGACGGGATCTGGTGGTCAGGCTCACTGACTTGGTTGATGCATGTTATGGTATCCCAATTGCGTAGATCGATGCTCCTGATATCATTCACTGGATTGTCTGGTCCAGACTTAATTATTTACAGACCGCCGTCCTATAGCTGGAATATTGCTGAGTGAGGCATTAAACAACAAACAAACAAAATGGTACAGGAGGGTTGATGCAGGTGCACAAGTAGAAACGTTCTTTTAAATCGCTGTGTGGTGGCAAGTGGTTGTGTGTACAGTGGGTATGGTTTTACGCCTCTTCTAGCATCATTCCAGCAATATCACGGCAGGGGACACCAGAAATGGACTTCACACATTGTAATCATGTGGGGAATCGAACCCGGGTCTTCGGCGTGACAAGCTAACACTTTAACCACTAGGCTTCGCCACCACCCCTCATGTGTACATGAGGTGGCCCAGTCGTCTAAGGCGCCGCGATTTGCTGTGCAGAGTTGCGTCCCTTGGACACACCAGAAACCTATGATTGTGGGTTCGAAATCCGGGTTCGCCCCAATTGTTTCTAGGTTTGTCAGCACCATACCCATGCTCGTGGGTTTCACCAAAGTGGTAAACGTCACTTCGGTCTTTCCTCCCACATCAAGCTGACACGCCATGATATAACTGGAATAATGTTAAAAGCGGCGTTAAACCCCACTCACTCACTCACTCATGTGCACAGCACACAGGTCACAGCTGTCAACTGTCATTGGTTGGGGAGTAGTTGAAAAGGTGACTGCGGTCAGTAGCTTGCCCCGTAGTCTCTAGCTTCTGTACTTACAGAACTGGGATGGTACAGATTTGTCCTCAACAACTTCTAGACAACGAAATGACACAAAAAAGATGAAAACATTCTGTGCCGTGACTTTATGTAAAGCGAAGTTACTCATCCTTGATTGCAATCGGAAGAACACTTATCATAATCAATTACCGTATTCGACGTAATAAGCGCCCCGCTCTAATAAGCAACCACGGCGATATTTACTAATATATTGCCTAGTGAACAATCCCAATTAGCACCCCTTCCGATTGATCAGCGTACACAAGACTTGTTTATTCGTGTATGATACGCACCCTTAATTATGGGCAATTAAATTCTCGGAAATATATCTATCGTGTATAATACGCACAGATTCTTCTTTTATATCATTTCAGGCTGTCAGCATAAACCACAAAATTTACAATCTTTCAACTGTTTTTTATCTCACACCAAAATTATATTCTAATAAGAGCCCCCTATTTCTAATTTTGAGAGCGCCCTGGGCGCTTATTGCGTCCAATACGGTTATCAAGCAGCATTGTTGTATACATTCATGAACATTCACAAGCTTGTTTGTATTTTGTATGTATAAAATAGTATTAAATGAACTGATGTGTAGTTAGGTGGTAATTCAAGGTCATGTTAATTTTCAAGGCAAGCTTGTCAGGTAAAGACACCAACCAAGTGACTGGTCTTCAATGTCATCGTATCCAAATTATCAATATCGAAACTCAGTTCAATCAGTGGAGATCTGGGGTAGAATAGATCTTCAGCAACCCATGCTTGACGTAAAAAGGCGACTATGATCGAGTAAGTGCGAACTGACGGGATCGGGTGGTCAGGTTGATGCATGTCAATGTATCCCAATTGCATGGAGCGATGCTCATGATGTCAATCACTGGATTGTCTGGTCCAGATTTGATTATTTACAGTCCGCCATCATATAGCTGGAATATTGCTGAGTGCGGCCTTAAACAACAAACAAACAATCAGTGGACACTCTGGTCCAGACTCGATTACAGACCGCCGTCATATAGCTGGAATATTGCTGAGTGCGGCCTTAAACAACAAACAAACAATCAGTGGACACTCTGGTCCAGACTCGATTACAGACCGCCATCATATAGCTGGAATATTGCTGAGTGCGGCCTTAAACAACAAACAAACAATCAGTGGACACTCTGGTCCAGACTCGATTACAGACCGCCGTCATATAGCTGGAATATTGCCGAGTGCGGCCTTAAACATCAAACAAACAATCAGTGGACTTTCTGGTCCAGACGCGATTATTTACAGACCGCCGTCATAAAGCTGGAATATTGCAGAGTGCGGCCTTAAACAACAAACAAACAATCAGTGGCCTGTCTGGTCCAGACTCACAATTTAGTATTCAGTTTTTACAGACCGCAGTCATATAGCGTATATATTGCCGAGGTCAGACCAGACTATCCAGTGATTAACCTTATGAGCACTAATCGACACAATTGGGATAGATAGATAGATAGAGCCTGACCACCCGCTCCAGTTGGTCACCCCGATGCAAGTGGTCACAATGGGCGGGTGATGGTCATCATGGCGGGTGATGGTCATCATGGCGGGTGATGGTCATCATGGTGACTGATGGTCATCATGGCGGGTGATGGTCATCATGGCGGGTGATGGTCATCATGGTGACTGATGGTCACAATGGGTGGGTGATGGTCATCATGGCGGGTGATGGTCATCATGGCGACTGATGGTCATCATGGCGGGTGATGGTCATCATGGCGGGTGATGGTCATCATGGTGACTGATGGTCATCATGGCGACTGATGGTCATCATGGCCACTGATGGTCATCATGGTGACTGATGGTCATCATGGCGACTGATGGTCATCATGGCCACTGATGGTTATCATGGCCACTGATGGTCATCATGGCGACTGATGGTCATCATGGCGACTGATGGTCATCATGGTGGGTGATGGTCATCATGGCCACTGATGGTCATCATGGTGGAACCCCTGTGAGGACCATCTCCCCGAGGCAAGAGAGTTTACTGACTTTAAAATTTCAGTTCCCACCCTTGCCGAACTAGGCTGGAATTCCTGGGCTCGACCGTAGTGCGAGTTATGTCCTTTCTATGTCTCTCCTATTGACCAATCAGATTCAACCTCTCGTATCACTTGCATTTGCTTCAAACAAAACGGTGGCGCCCAGTCAAGACTATCTGATCGATAATCATGATCTATATTGTGATTAAACGAGTCTTACATTGCGAAGTGCATCAAATAATCTGAGCACCTTGATTAAAAACATGAAAAGATTTAGAAAATATCTGTTGACAATGAGTTAGCGGTGCACATGCTTTGCAAATCCTGCAGTCGACCGAAATCTGCATGACAGTTTACGAACCGGATTTCAATTTCAGTGCGCGATTTTGATTGGACTATGCATAGACTTGCTAGTCCAGCCACAATGTTACTCCATATTAACAGCCTAGTTCGGCCAGGGTGGTAACTGGACTTTATAGTCAGTTAACTCACTTGCCTAGGGAAGATGTGTGAGGACAAGAAACAGGACAGATGCAGTATAGAACAGATTTATTTGTACATTTCATCACATCCACATCAATTCAGCATACATAAACGAGGACCTTCCAGCTAGTACTGAAATATACTGATGGCAATAAATAATGGGACAGAAATACAGCAGGTTGTCCAGTCATGGTCAGTGAACCTGCCACACAAGGAGGTAACTACGTGTCATGAACTGTGTGATTTGCAATCGAGAAGATGGTAAGAAATACGTACACGTTTGTGGATAACAACTTGTGGTTTCCTGCATACAGCAGACTCCAGCTTCACGGTGTAAGAATCTACATCAAAACGTCGCAATAAACCAGAAGTTGTTATTTTTCTTACGTGCACCATGAGTATGTGATGTGTTGGCTGTAGACGAATACTCCAACACACACGCAACATTGGTATGAGCGGAGGGCCTTAGGTGGAGGGCCTTGAGCAGAGGGCCTTGAATGGAGGGCCTTGTTTTCTTGCGGACGAGTCAAAATTCATCACATGATGGGTCAAAACTGATCATGTGACAAGTCAATATTCGAGGTCAGTGTCAGTCACACGATTTCGGGGTCGACATTGAAATTATTGTTTGTGGTACGGATTAACCAATGGAAACGCAAGATTCTTAATAGAGGTATAATAATTTCAGATATTGTTGGCACACTTTGTCAATTGTCACTTGTGTTAAATCCAGGCTGAATCACTCCTACTTCTGTCACTGTTTGACTTCCTACCTTCAGTGATGCGGGGGATAAGCACCATCCCCCCTTACTAGTGGATGCTCCTAGCTGTATCGCTGTGAAGCCCTGGTGTATTCAAACTCATTCAAATCAGATCTTTTACTTGAATTCAGTACCTCTCTGCGTGAAGATCTGATAACCCTCAATATAAAGTCATGCTTAGCAAACTTGGATCGCCCATTAAATGAAAGATGCTTGTGTTTATGTCGGATGGTGGTGTGGGGATGTCTGCTCTCAAACACCACAGACAACGGACTCGGTAGAGGGTTCACAGTCATCCAGAAAGTTATTAGCCTTGGGGCAGTATGTGTGTTTAAAATCAGATCTTGGTGCTCGCTACCGCTACACAAAGACATAGAGGTTATCAAACATTGTATTTAGCGAGCCTTGGCGAGCTAAATACATAGTGTTTATTCCTAATACAGGATATTTACCATCCACAAACACACAAGCGTGATAACCTCTTTATCATATAATGTCATTCTTTAATTCTGTGCTTGAGAATCGCTTTCCCTCTCTCACAAACATTACCGAAACATTGCGAGTTTTCCTGGAATGCGCGCATTAATATTTATTACGTCACAGGGTAAGTGATGTGTCAGTCGGACAATGACAGTAGCCAATATAGTTCCAACTGAAATCTGTTTCTTATAAATCTTATACAGTGGCGAAGCAACATATACGCAAAACAATTGTTTTTAAATGCCTTTCGTGGCAATCCATCGGTCTGTCAGCTAGAGTAACTGCCCTTTGTCAAAGGGAAGCTACTCTAACCCTAGTCTATGAGACGTCACGGCCACGGTCAGACGTTGTTGACAGTCGGACTGTCCTGTCATAACGTTCAGAAGTGTAGTCAGATGTTCACACAGCGACAAAACAAAACAAGGTAACAATTCAAACATATTTCGGCCAAATCCAACTGTTTTAATTTGTGGAGAAGTTTCAAGCCGCAGAGGTGAACAAGCACAGATATGGCTACTGATCCCGCTTGGCTAGGCCTCGTGCCCTCGCAAAATTGTTTCGAAATTTATATCTCCAAAGTTGCCAAAACTTATAAAATGCCTTAGCTACTTCACAGTTAGACACTGATTTTCAGTGTATTAGACTGTTCTTTTGATAATGATAGCATTTATCCCTGTAGTTTATCCAGATTCCCGATGGTTAATTCTGACTCGATCGCCGAATGACGAGGGCGGCGCCATGTTTGTTCATAAACAGTGAAAGTAGACCCTACTTGACCTTTGATATTTGCATCTCTATCCGCATATGACCCCAACGGATATCGTTTTTATCCGTTGGCTTTATCCTGCCGAGAAACTTACCCATTATATGATAAATCCCATTACAGGTCAGAACGACCTACATCCGACTTATCAGAGCCTCTTTCTAACCATGCTACCTCGTAACAGTTAACATAGAACATTCCGAATGATAGTAACAAGCTTTATGACTGATTCAAAATGCCAGACATTGGCACTTTTGTGTTGCTGCAGCAAACACTACCTCCACTCAAGGCCCTCCACTAAAGGCCCTCCTCTTAAGACCCACGAAAGAATTTGGGGTGAGCGCTTTACTGAGTCAACCAACAGCCCATTTTGGGATGGTGGAGACCCCGAGTTGTTGCAGCAGTTCCCCTGGCGCTAACTACTCAGCTGAAGACACAGACATCACTGGTTCTGTTATTTTATAACAAGTTACAACATAACTAGGCATGCCATCAGCTGTCGACACAGACGTCACTGACTCCTTCGTCCTGGTAACTATCCACCATGAGGACACAGACATCACTGACTCCATCGTCCTGGTAACTATCCACCATGAGGACACAGACATCACTGACTCCTTCATCCTGTGGTAACTATCCACCATGAGGACACAGACATCACTGACTCCATTGTCCTGGTAACTATCCACCATGAGGACACAGACATCACTGACTCCATCGTCCTGGTAACTATCCACCATGAGGACACAGACATCACTGACTCCTTCGTCCTGGTAACTATCCACCATGAGGACACAGACATCACTGACTCCATCGTCCTGGTATCTATCCCCCATGAGGACACAGACATCACTGACTCCATCGTCCTGGTATCTATCCACCATGACGATACAGACATCACTGACTCCATTGTCCATCGTCCTGGTAACTATCCACCATGAGGACACAGGCATCACTGACTCCATCGTCCTGGTAACTATCCACCATGACGACACATACATCACTGACTCCTTCGTCCTGGTAACTATCCACCATGAGGACACAGACATCACTGACTCCATCGTCCTGGTAACTATCCACCATGAGGACACAGACATCACTGACTCCATCGTCCTGGTATCTATCCACCATGAGGACACAGACATCACCGACTCCATTGTCCTGGTAACTATCCACCATGAGGACACAGACATCACTGACTCCATCGTCCTGGTAACTATCCACCATGAGGACACAGACATCACTGACTCCATTGTCCTGGTAACTATCCACCATGAGGACACAGACATCACTGACTCCATCGTCCTGGTAACTATCCACCATGAGGACACAGACATCACTGACTCCATTGTCCTGGTAACTATCCACCATGAGGACACAAACATCACCGACTCCATTGTCCTGGTAACTATCCACCATGAGGACACAGACATCACTGACTCCATCGTCCTGGTAACTATCCACCATGAGGACACAAACATCACCGACTCCATTGTCCTGGTAACTATCCACCATGAGGACACAGACATCACCGACTCCATTGTCCTGGTAACTATCCACCATGAGGACACAAACATCACCGACTCCATTGTCCTGGTAACTATCCACCATGAGGACACAGACATCACCGACTCCATCGTCCTGGTAACTATCCACCATGAGGACACAGACATCACTAACTCCTTCATCCTGGTAACTATCCACCATGAGGACACAGACATCACCGACTCCATCGTCCTGGTAACTATCCACCATGAGGACACAGACATCACTGACTCCATTGTCCTGGTAACTATCCACCATGAGGACACAGACATCACTAACTCCTTCATCCTGGTAACTATCCACCATGAGGACACAGACATCACCGACTCCATCGTCCTGGTAACTATCCACCATGAGGACACAGACATCACTAACTCCTTCATCCTGGTAACTATCCACCATGAGGGCACAGACATCACCGACTCCATCGTCCACCATCAGCTAAGGAAGTGAAGCGGAACTGGATGTCCATCATTTCGAGCTCGCTGTAGCAACTTCCTCGACTCCAGCACAAAGTTCGAATAGTGGATCTGAGGGTAGAGTGGTATTAGTTCATCCACTGTCTCCATGGTAACCTGACCACACCTCATGAGGCCGAGATAGCGGAGGGACTTGCAGGTTTCTGATATGGCTCGTACCCCATCGTCCGTGATCTCCCCACACCAAGCTACGTCGACTCGCTCCACCGTCTTGCTGTACCGCCCGATGTACTCCAGAGCTGGAACAACCACACACATTTGCCAGATAAACCTACCGTATTTTCTTCCAAAAAACACAGCTGTGTAGAAGGGGGTGCGCATTATTCACGAATTAATGAGTTTTGATGTTTTTTCCCCCATGGAAAGACATTCCAAAATATTGAATCCGCAAGAGGAGGGTGCGCATTATACATGTGTGCGCACTATACTCAAGAAAATACAGTACCATGATTTCTGAGACCATGAGAAACTGACAAAAGAAAGGCAACTCCCAAGTGAGCTTAGCTTATTTTTGTTTGTTTGTTGTTTAACACCACACTCAGCAATATTCCAGCTATATGATGACGGTCTGTAAATAATCGAGTCTGGACCAGACAATCCAGCGATTGTTTGTTTGTTTGTTGTTTAACACCACACTCAGCAATATTCCAGCTATATGATGACGGTCTGTAAATAATCGAGTCTGGACCAGACAATTCAGTGATTGACATCATGAGCATCAATCCAAGCAATTGGGATACGATGACATGCACCAGCCAGCTAAGCTAATAAAAGTCTGCATATTAACAATAAATTCTACTGGCAATTATGCCTCGTGACATTTTTCGAAATTAACCATTGTGGTGGACGGACTGTTCTAGTCTGGTAACTTGTTTAACGTGGGTACTTCAAAATTGTGTGCACGTTCCTTCTACCTTGTACAGCAATACATCAATAATTCATGTAAAATAACGACACTCATGTGTGTTGTAACATCAGTACTTACTCTTGTCGGTGAGGCTGCAGGCCACACAGGACAGACACTCATGTGTGTTGTTACTTCAGTACTTACTCTTGTCGGTGAGGTTGCAGGCCACGCAGGACAGACACTCATGTGTGTTGTTACATCAGTACTTACTCTTGTCGGTGAGGACGCAGGACAGACACTCATGTGTGTTGTTACATCAGTACTTACTCTTGTCGGTGAGGACGCAGGACAGACACTCATGTGTGTTGTTACATCAGTACTTACTCTTGTCGGTGAGGACGCAGGACAGACACTCATGTGTGTTGTTACATCAGTACTTACTCTTGTCGGTGAGGTTGCAGGACAGACACTCATGTGTGTTGTTACATCAGTACTTACTCTTGTCGGTGAGGTTGCAGGCGACACAGGACAGACACTCATGTGTGTTGTTACATCAGTACTTACTCTTGTCGGTGAGTTTGCAGGACAGACACTCATGTGTGTTGTTACATCAGTACTTACTCTTGTCGGTGAGGTTGCAGGACAGACACTCATGTGTGTTGTTACATCAGTACTTACTCTTGTCGGTGAGGTTGCAGGCCACACAGGACAGACACTCATGTGTGTTGTTACATCAGTACTTACTCTTGTCGGTGAGGTTGCAGGCCACACAGGACAGACACTCATGTGTGTTGTAACATCAGTACTTACTCTTGTCGGTGAGGTTGCAGGCGACACAGGACAGACTCTCATGTGTGTTGTTACATCAGTACTTACTCTTGTCGGTGAGGTTGCAGGCGACACAGGACAGACACTCATGTGTGTTGTTACATCAGTACTTACTCTTGTCGGTGAGGTTGCAGGACAGACACTCATGTGTGTTGTTACATCAGTACTTACTCTTGTCGGTGAGGTTGCAGGCGACACAGGACAGACACTCATGTGTGTTGTTACATCAGTACTTACTCTTGTCGGTGAGGTTGCAGGACAGACACTCATGTGTGTTGTTACATCAGTACTTACTCTTGTCGGTGAGGTTGCAGGCGACACAGGACAGACACTCATGTGTGTTGTTACATCAGTACTTACTCTTGTCGGTGAGGTTGCAGGCCACACAGGACAGACACTCATGTGTGTTGTTACATCAGTACTTACTCTTGTCGGTGAGGTTGCAGGCGACGCAGGAGAGACACTCATGTGTGTTGTTACATCAGTACTTACTCTTGTCGGTGAGGTTGCAGGCGACACAGGACAGACACTCATGTGTGTTGTTACATCAGTACTTACTCTTGTCGGTGAGGTTGCAGGACAGACACTCATGTGTGTTGTTACATCAGTACTTACTCTTGTCGGTGAGGTTGCAGGCCACGCAGGACAGACACTCATGTGTGTTGTTACATCAGTACTTACTCTTGTCGGTGAGGTTGCAGGACAGACACTCATGTGTGTTGTTACATCAGTACTTACTCTTGTCGGTGAGGTTGCAGGCGACACAGGACAGACACTCATGTGTGTTGTTACATCAGTACTTACTCTTGTCGGTGAGGTTGCAGGACAGACACTCATGTGTGTTGTTACATCAGTACTTACTCTTGTCGGTGAGGTTGCAGGACAGACACTCATGTGTGTTGTTACATCAGTACTTACTCTTGTCGGTGAGGTTGCAGGACAGACACTCATGTGTGTTGTTACATCAGTACTTACTCTTGTCGGTGAGGTTGCAGGCCACGCAGGACAGACACTCATGTGTGTTGTTACATCAGTACTTACTCTTGTCGGTGAGGTTGCAGGACAGACACTCATGTGTGTTGTTACATCAGTACTTACTCTTGTCGGTGAGGTTGCAGGCCACACAGGACAGACACTCATGTGTGTTGTTACATCAGTACTTACTCTTGTCGGTGAGGTTGCAGGCCACACAGGACAGACACTCATGTGTGTTGTTACATCAGTACTTACTCTTGTCGGTGAGGTTGCAGGCGACACAGGACAGACACTCATGTGTGTTGTTACATCAGTACTTACTCTTGTCGGTGAGGTTGCAGGCGACACAGGACAGACACTCATGTGTGTTGTTACATCAGTACTTACTCTTGTCGGTGAGGTTGCAGGCGACACAGGACAGACACTCATGTGTGTTGTTACATCAGTACTTACTCTTGTCGGTGAGGTTGCAGGCGACACAGGACAGACACTCATGTGTGTTGTTACATCAGTACTTACTCTTGTCGGTGAGGTTGCAGGCGACACAGGACAGACACTCATGTGTGTTGTTACATCAGTACTTACTCTTGTCGGTGAGGTTGCAGGCGACACAGGACAGACACTCATGTGTGTTGTTACATCAGTACTTACTCTTGTCGGTGAGGTTGCAGGACAGACACTCATGTGTGTTGTTACATCAGTACTTACTCTTGTCGGTGAGGTTGCAGGACAGACACTCATGTGTGTTGTTACATCAGTACTTACTCTTGTCGGTGAGGTTGCAGGCGACACAGGACAGACACTCGTGTGTGTTGTTACATCAGTACTTACTCTTGTCGGTGAGGTTGCAGGCCACGCAGGACAGACACTCATGTGTGTTGTTACATCAGTACTTACTCTTGTCGGTGAGGTTGCAGGCGACACAGGACAGACACTCATGTGTGTTGTTACATCAGTACTTACTCTTGTCGGTGAGGTTGCAGAACAGACACTCATGTGTGTTGTTACATCAGTACTTACTCTTGTCGGTGAGGTTGCAGGCGACACAGGACAGACACTCATGTGTGTTGTTACATCAGTACTTACTCTTGTCGGTGAGGCTGCAGGCGACACAGGACAGACACTCATGTGTGTTGTTACATCAGTACTTACTCTTGTCGGTGAGGTTGCAGGCCACGCAGGACAGACACTCATGTGTGTTGTTACATCAGTACTTACTCTTGTCGGTGAGGTTGCAGGCGACACAGGACAGACACTCATGTGTGTTGTTACATCAGTACTTACTCTTGTCGGTGAGGTTGCAGGCGACACAGGACAGACACTCATGTGTGTTGTTACATCAGTACTTACTCTTGTCGGTGAGGTTGCAGAACAGACACTCATGTGTGTTGTTACATCAGTACTTACTCTTGTCGGTGAGGTTGCAGGCGACACAGGACAGACACTCATGTGTGTTGTTACATCAGTACTTACTCTTGTCGGTGAGGTTGCAGGCCACACAGGACAGACACTCATGTGTGTTGTTACATCAGTACTTACTCTTGTCGGTGAGGTTGCAGGCCACACAGGACAGACACTCATGTGTGTTGTTACATCAGTACTTACTCTTGTCGGTGAGGTTGCAGGCCACACAGGACAGACACTCATGTGTGTTGTTACATCAGTACTTACTCTTGTCGGTGAGGTTGCAGGACAGACACTCATGTGTGTTGTTACATCAGTACTTACTCTTGTCGGTGAGGTTGCAGAACAGACACTCATGTGTGTTGTTACATCAGTACTTACTCTTGTCGGTGAGGTTGCAGGCCACGCAGGACAGACACTCATGTGTGTTGTTACATCAGTACTTACTCTTGTCGGTGAGGTTGCAGGCGACACAGGACAGACACTCATGTGTGTTGTTACATCAGTACTTACTCTTGTCGGTGAGGTTGCAGGCGACACAGGACAGACACTCATGTCTGTTGTTACATCAGTACTTACTCTTGTCGGTGAGGTTGCAGAACAGACACTCATGTGTGTTGTTACATCAGTACTTACTCTTGTCGGTGAGGTTGCAGGACAGACACTCATGTGTGTTGTTACATCAGTACTTACTCTTGTCGTGGAGGTTGCAGGCGACACAGGACAGACACTCATGTGTGTTGTTACATCAGTACTTACTCTTGTCGGTGAGGTTGCAGGCGACACAGGACAGACACTCATGTGTGTTGTTACATCAGTACTTACTCTTGTCGGTGAGGTTGCAGGCCACACAGGACAGACACTCATGTGTGTTGTTACATCAGTACTTACTCTTGTCGGTGAGGTTGCAGGCGACACAGGACAGACACTCATGTGTGTTGTTACATCAGTACTTACTCTTGTCGGTGAGGTTGCAGGCCACGCAGGACAGACACTCATGTGTGTTGTTACATCAGTACTTACTCTTGTCGGTGAGGTTGCAGGACAGACACTCATGTGTGTTGTTACATCAGTACTTACTCTTGTCGTGGAGGTTGCAGGCGACACAGGACAGACACTCATGTGTGTTGTTACATCAGTACTTACTCTTGTCGTGGAGGTTGCAGGCGACACAGGACAGACACTCATGTGTGTTGTTACATCAGTATTTACTCTTGTCGGTGAGGTTGCAGGCGACACAGGACAGACACTCATGTGTGTTGTTACATCAGTACTTACTCTTGTCGGTGAGGTTGCAGGCGACGCAGGACAGACACTCATGTGTGTTGTTACATCAGTACTTACTCTTGTCGGTGAGGTTGCAGGCGACACAGGACAGACACTCATGTGTGTTGTTACATCAGTACTTACTCTTGTCGGTGAGGTTGCAGGACAGACACTCATGTGTGTTGTTACATCAGTACTTACTCTTGTCGGTGAGGTTGCAGGCCACACAGGACAGACACTCATGTGTGTTGTTACATCAGTACTTACTCTTGTCGGTGAGGTTGCAGGCCACGCAGGACAGACACTCATGTGTGTTGTTACATCAGTACTTACTCTTGTCGGTGAGGTTGCAGGCGACACAGGACAGACACTCATGTGTGTTGTTACATCAGTACTTACTCTTGTCGGTGAGGTTGCAGGCCACACAGGACAGACACTCATGTGTGTTGTTACATCAGTACTTACTCTTGTCGGTGAGGTTGCAGGCCACACAGGACAGACACTCATGTGTGTTGTTACATCAGTACTTACTCTTGTCGGTGAGGTTACAGGCGACACAGGACAGACACTCATGTGTGTTGTTACATCAGTACTTACTCTTGTCGGTGAGGTTGCAGGCGACACAGGACAGACACTCATGTGTGTTGTTACATCAGTACTTACTCTTGTCGGTGAGGTTGCAGGCCACACAGGACAGACACTCATGTGTGTTGTTACATCAGTACTTACTCTTGTCGGTGAGGTTGCAGGACAGACACTCATGTGTGTTGTTACATCAGTACTTACTCTTGTCGGTGAGGACGCAGGACAGACACTCATGTGTGTTGTTACATCAGTACTTACTCTTGTCGGTGAGGTTGCAGGCCACACAGGACAGACACTCATGTGTGTTGTTACATCAGTACTTACTCTTGTCGGTGAGGTTGCAGGACAGACACTCATGTGTGTTGTTACATCAGTACTTACTCTTGTCGGTGAGGTTGCAGGCCACACAGGACAGACACTCATGTGTGCTGTTACATCAGTACTTACTCTTGTCGGTGAGGTTGCAGGCCACGCAGGACAGACACTCATGTGTGCTGTTACATCAGTACTTACTTTTGTCGGTGAGGTTGCAGGCGACACAGGACAGACACTCATGTGTGTTGTTACATCAGTACTTACTTTTGTCGGTGAGGTTGCAGGCGACACAGGACAGACACTCATGTGTGTTGTTACATCAGTACTTACTTTTGTCGGTGAGGTTGCAGGCGACACAGGACAGACACTCATGTGTGTTGTTACATCAGTACTTACTCTTGTCGGTGAGGACGCAGGACAGACACTCATGTGTGTTGTTACATCAGTACTTACTCTTGTCGGTGAGGTTGCAGGCCACGCAGGAGAGACACTCATGTGTGTTGTTACATCAGTACTTACTCTTGTCGGTGAGGTTGCAGGACAGACACTCATGTGTGTTGTTACATCAGTACTTACTCTTGTCGGTGAGGTTGCAGGACAGACACTCATGTGTGTTGTTACATCAGTACTTACTCTTGTCGGTGAGGTTGCAGGACAGACACTCATGTGTGTTGTTACATCAGTACTTACTCTTGTCGGTGAGGACGCAGGACAGACACTCATGTGTGTTGTTACATCAGTACTTACTCTTGTCGGTGAGGTTGCAGGACAGACACTCATGTGTGTTGTTACATCAGTACTTACTCTTGTCGGTGAGGTTGCAGGACAGACACTCATGTGTGTTGTTACATCAGTACTTACTCTTGTCGGTGAGGTTGCAGGCCACACAGGACAGACACTCATGTGTGTTGTTACATCAGTACTTACTCTTGTCGGTGAGGTTGCAGGCGACACAGGACAGACACTCATGTGTGTTGTTACATCAGTACTTACTCTTGTCGGTGAGGACGCAGGCCACACAGGACAGACACTCATGTGTGTTGTTACATCAGTACTTACTCTTGTCGGTGAGGTTGCAGGACAGACACTCATGTGTGTTGTTACATCAGTACTTACTCTTGTCGGTGAGGTTGCAGGACAGACACTCATGTGTGTTGTTACATCAGTATTTACTCTTGTCGGTGAGGTTGCAGGCGACACAGGACAGACACTCATGTGTGTTGTTACATCAGTACTTACTCTTGTCGGTGAGGACGCAGGCGACACAGGACAGACACTCATGTGTGTTGTTACATCAGTACTTACTCTTGTCGGTGAGGTTGCAGGACAGACACTCATGTGTGTTGTTACATCAGTACTTACTCTTGTCGGTGAGGTTGCAGGACAGACACTCATGTGTGTTGTTACATCAGTATTTACTCTTGTCGGTGAGGTTGCAGGCCACGCAGGACAGACACTCATGTGTGTTGTTACATCAGTACTTACTCTTGTCGGTGAGGTTACAGGCGACACAGGACAGACACTCATGTGTGTTGTTACATCAGTACTTACTCTTGTCGGTGAGGTTGCAGGCGACACAGGACAGACACTCATGTGTGTTGTTACATCAGTACTTACTCTTGTCGGTGAGGTTGCAGGCCACGCAGGACAGACACTCATGTGTGTTGTTACATCAGTACTTACTCTTGTCGGTGAGGTTGCAGGACAGACACTCATGTGTGTTGTAACATCAGTACTTACTCTTGTCGGTGAGGACGCAGGACAGACACTCATGTGTGTTGTAACATCAGTACTTACTCTTGTCGGTGAGGTTGCAGGACAGACACTCATGTGTGTTGTTACATCAGTACTTACTCTTGTCGGTGAGGTTGCAGGCGACACAGGACAGACACTCATGTGTGTTGTTACATCAGTACTTACTCTTGTCGGTGAGGTTGCAGGACAGACACTCATGTGTGTTGTTACATCAGTACTTACTCTTGTCGGTGAGGTGGCAGGACAGACACTCATGTGTGTTGTTACATCAGTACTTACTCTTGTCGGTGAGGTTGCAGGCGACACAGGACAGACACTCATGTGTGTTGTTACATCAGTACTTACTCTTGTCGGTGAGGACGCAGGCCACACAGGACAGACACTCATGTGTGTTGTTACATCAGTACTTACTCTTGTCGGTGAGGTTGCAGGACAGACACTCATGTGTGTTGTAACATCAGTACTTACTCTTGTCGGTGAGGTTGCAGGCCACGCAGGACAGACACTCATGTGTGTTGTTACATCAGTACTTACTCTTGTCGGTGAGGTTGCAGGCCACGCAGGACAGACACTCATGTGTGTTGTTACATCAGTACTTACTCTTGTCGGTGAGGTTGCAGGACAGACACTCATGTGTGTTGTTACATCAGTACTTACTCTTGTCGGTGAGGTGGCAGGACAGACACTCATGTGTGTTGTTACATCAGTACTTACTCTTGTCGGTGAGGTTGCAGGACAGACACTCATGTGTGTTGTTACATCAGTACTTACTCTTGTCGGTGAGGTTGCAGGCGACACAGGACAGACACTCATGTGTGTTGTTACATCAGTACTTACTCTTGTCGGTGAGGTTGCAGGCCACGCAGGACAGACACTCATGTGTGTTGTTACATCAGTACTTACTCTTGTCGGTGAGGTTGCAGGACAGACACTCATGTGTGTTGTTACATCAGTACTTACTCTTGTCGGTGAGGTTGCAGGCGACACAGGACAGACACTCATGTGTGTTGTTACATCAGTACTTACTCTTGTCGGTGAGGTTGCAGGCGACGCAGGACAGACACTTGAGGTGGATGCAGGACAGGACGATGGTCTTGATACACTCGTCGTCCACTGTGCGGTTGAGGGACACACTCAGCACCTCCAGCTCCTTGCAGCTCCGTGCGATGTTCTCCAGGCAGCCCGAGCTGAGCTGTGTCATGTTGGAGATGTCCAGCATCCGGAGACGAGGAAGCTGCAGTGAGTGAGTGAGTGAGTGAGTGAGTGAGTGAGTGAGTGAGTGAGTGGGTGGGTGAGTGGGTGGGTGGGTGGGTGGGTGGGTGAGTGAGTGAGTGAGTGAGTGAGCTGAGCTGTGTCATGTTGGAGATGTCCAGCAACCGGAGACGAGGAACCTGCAGTGAGTGAGTGAGTGAGTGAGTGAGTGAGTGAGTGAGTGGGTGGGTGGGTGAGTGAGTGAGTGAGTGAGCTGAGCTGTGTCATGTTGGAGATGTCCAGCATCCGGAGACGAGGAAGCTGCAGTGAGTGAGTGAGTGAGTGAGTGAGTGAGTGAGTGAGTGAGTGAGTGGGTGGGTGAGTGAGTGGGTTGGTGGCTGGGTGAATGAGTGAGTGAGTGAGTGAGTGAGTGAGCTGAGCTGTGTCATGCTGGAGATGTCCAGCATCCGGAAACGAGGAAGCTGCAGTGAGTGAGTGAGTGAGTGAGTGAGTTGTTGGGTGGGTGGGTGAGTGAGTGAGTGAGTGAGTGAGTGAGTGAGTGGGTGGGTGGGTGGGTGGGTGAGTGAGTGAGTGAGTGAGTGAGTGAGTGAGCTGTGATGTTCTCCAGGCAGCCCGAGCTGAGCTGTGTCATGTTGGAGATGTCCAGCATACGGAGACAGGGAAGCTGCAGTGAGTGAGTGAGTGAGTGAGTGAGTGAGTGAGTGAGAGAGTGAGTGAGCTGTGATGTTCTCCAGGCAGCCCGAGCTGAGCTGTGTCATGTTGGAGATGTCCAGCATACGGAGACGGGGAAGCTGCAGTGAGTGAGTGAGTGAGTGAGTGAGTGAGTGAGTGAGTGAGTGAGTGAGTGAGAGAGTTGTGATGTTCTCCAGGCAGCCCGAGCTGAGCTGTGTCATGTTGGAGATGTCCAGCATACGGAGACGGGGAAGCTGCAGTGAGTGAGTGAGTGAGTGAGTGAGCTGTGATGTTCTCCAGGCAGCCCGAGCTGAGCTGTGTCATGTTGGAGATGTCCAGCATACGGAGACAGGGAAGCTGCAGTGAGTGAGTGAGTGAGTGAGTGAGTGAGTGAGTGAGTGAGCTGAGCTGTGTCATGTTGGAGATGTCCAGCATACGGAGACGGGGAAGCTGCAGTGAGTGAGTGAGTGAGTGAGTGAGTGAGTGAGTGAGCTGAGCTGTGTCATGTTGGAGATGTTCAGCATACGGAGACGGGGAAGCTGCAGTGAGTGAGTGAGTGAGTGAGTGAGTGTGTGGGTGGGTGAGTGAGTGAGCTGTGATGTTCTCCAGGCAGCCCGAGCTGAGCTGTGTCATGTTGGAGATGTCCAGCATCCGGAGACGGGGAAGCTGCAGTGAGTGAGTGAGTGAGTGAGTGAGTGAGTAAGTGAGTGAGTGAGATGGTGAGTGGGTGAGTGGGTGAGTGAGCTGTGATGTTCTCCAGGCAGCCCGAGCTGAGCTGTGTCATGTTGGAGATGTCCAGCATCCGGAGACGAGGAAGCTGCAGTGAGTGAGTGAGTGAGTGAGTGAGTTGTTGGGTGGGTGAGTGAGTGAGTGAGTGAGTGAGTGAGTGAGTGAGTGAGTGAGTGAGTGAGTGAGTGAGTGAGTGAGTGAGTGAGTGAGTGGGTGGGTGGGTGGGTGGGTGAGTGAGTGAGTGAGTGAGTGAGTTGCGATGTTCTCCAGGCAGCCCGAGCTGAGCTGTGTCATGTTGGAGATGTCCAGCATCCGGAGACGGGGAAGCTGCAGTGAGTGAGTGAGTGAGTGAGTGAGTGAGCTGCAGTGAGTGAGTGAGTGAGTGAGTGAGTGAGTGAGCTGAGCTGTGTCATGTTGGAGATGTCCAGCATCCGGAGACGGGGAAGCTGCAGTGAGTGAGTGAGTGAGTGGGTGGGTGGGTGAGTGAGTGAGTGAGTGAGTGAGTGAGTTGCGATGTTCTCCAGGCAGCCCGAGCTGAGCTGTGTCATGTTGGAGATGTCCAGCATCCGGAGACGGGGAAGCTGCAGTGAGTGAGTGAGTGAGTGAGTGAGTGAGTGAGTGAGTGAGCTGCAGTGAGTGAGTGAGTGAGTGAGTGAGTGAGTGAGTGAGTGAGCTGAGCTGTGTCATGTTGGAGATGTCCAGCATCCGGAGACGGGGAAGCTGCAGTGAGTGAGTGAGTGAGTGAGTGAGTGAGTGGGTGGGTGGGTGGGTGGGTGAGTGGGTGAGTGAGTGAGTGAGTGAGTGAGTGATAACTGACAGAATTAAAGCACCTGTCATGATTTCATCCACTTTTGATAGGGCATTCTTCTGATGATGCAAGTACCAAATTGGAAAAGATCTTAAGGACATTTTGAATAACAGGCAGTGTCCTAGAAAATGAAGCGGTCTGAACCCTGCTACCCGTGGACATCCAGGAAAGTATATCAAGAGTTTCAAGGTTGGGCGATCACACTACCTGCCATTCCAAGAAATACAAATGTCCCTTGCACTCCAGCATGCAAGAAATACATTACCTTGGCCAGCTGTTGCAGCCCGTCGTCTGTGAGGCTGCAGGCCAGGAGGTGGAGGTATTCCAGTAGTGGACACCCAGCGACCAGCGCCTTCACACTCACGTCCTTCACCTGCAACACCAGCACTGAGTTACCAGGGCAACATTAACCAACACCTAGCGACCAGCGCCTTCACACTCACGTCCTTCACCTACAACACCAGCACTGAGTTACCAGAGCAACATTAACCAACACCTAGCGACCAGCGCCTTCACACTCACGTCCTTCACCTGCAACACCAGCACTGAGTTACCAGGGCAACATTAACCAACACCTAGCGACCAGCGCCTTCACACTCACGTCCTTCACCTGCAACACCAGCACTGAGTTACCAGGGCAACATTAACCAACACCTAGCGACCAGCGCCTTCACACTCACGTCCTTCACCTGCAACACCAGCACTGAGTTACCAGGGCAACATTAACAGACACCTAGCGACCAGCGCCTTCACACTCACATCCTTCACCTGCAACACCAGCACTGAGTTACCAGGGCAACATTAACAGACATCCAGCGACCAGCGCCTTCACACTCACGTCCTTCACCTGCAACACCAGCACTGAGTTACCAGGGCAACATTAACAGACATCCAGCGACCAGCGCCTTCACACTCACATCCTTCACCTACAACACCAGCACTGAGTTACCAGGGCAACATTAACCAACACCTAGCGACCAGCGCCTTCACACTCACGTCCTTCACCTGCAACACCAGCACTGAGTTACCAGGGCAACATTAACCAACATCTAGCGACCAGCGCCTTCACACTCACGTCCTTCACCTGCAATACCAGCACTGAGTTACCAGGGCAACATTAACCAACACCTAGCGACCAGCGCCTTCACACTCACGTCCTTCACCTGCAACACCAGCACTGAGTTACCAGGGCAACATACATCCAGCGACCAGCGCCTTCACACTCACGTCCTTCACCTGCAACACCAGCACTGAGTTACCAGGGCAACATTAACCAACACCTAGCGACCAGCGCCTTCACACTCACGTCCTTCACCTGCAACACCAGCACTGAGTTACCAGAGCAACATTAACCAACACCTAGCGACCAGCGCCTTCACACTCACGTCCTTCACCTGCAACACCAGCACTGAGTTACCAGGGCAACATTAACCAACACCTAGCGACCAGCGCCTTCACACTCACGTCCTTCACCTACAACACCAGCACTGAGTTACCAGAGCAACATTAACCAACACCTAGCGACCAGCGCCTTCACACTCACGTCCTTCACCTGCAACACCAGCACTGAGTTACCAGGGCAACATTAACCAACACCTAGCGACCAGCGCCTTCACACTCACGTCCTTCACCTGCAACACCAGCACTGAGTTACCAGGGCAACATACATCCAGCGACCAGCGCCTTCACACTCACGTCCTTCACCTGCAACACCAGCACTGAGTTACCAGGGCAACATTAACCAACACCTAGCGACCAGCGCCTTCACACTCACGTCCTTCACCTACAACACCAGCACTGAGTTACCAGGGCAACATTAACCAACACCTAGCGACCAGCGCCTTCACACTCACTTCCTTCACCTGCAACACCAGCACTGAGTTACCAGGGCAACATCAACCAACACCTAGCGACCAGCGCCTTCACACTCACGTCCTTCACCTACAACACCAGCACTGAGTTACCAGGGCAACATTAACCAACACCTAGCGACCAGCGCCTTCACACTCATGTCCTTCACCTGCAACACCAGCACTGAGTTACCAGGGCAACATTAACCAACATCCAGCGACCAGCGCCTTCACACTCACGTCCTTCACCTGCAACACCAGCACTGAGTTACCAGGGCAACATTAACCAACACCTAGCGACCAGCGCCTTCACACTCACGTCCTTCACCTGCAACACCAGCACTGAGTTACCAGGGCAACATTAACCAACACCTAGCGACCAGCGCCTTCACACTCACGTCCTTCACCTGCAACACCAGCACTGAGTTACCAGGGCAACATTAACCAACACCTAGCGACCAGCGCCTTCACACTCACGTCCTTCACCTGCAACACCAGCACTGAGTTACCAGGGCAACATTAACCAACACCTAGCGACCAGCGCCTTCACACTCACGTCCTTCACCTGCAACACCAGCACTGAGTTACCAGGGCAACATTAACCAACATCCAGAGACCAGCGCCTTCACACTCACGTCCTTCACCTGCAACACCAGCACTGAGTTACCATGGCAACATTAACCAACACCTAGCGACCAGCGCCTTCACACTCACGTCCTTCACCTGCAACACCAGCACTGAGTTACCAGGGCAACATTAACCAACACCTAGCGACCGGCGCCTTCACACTCACGTCCTTCACCTGCAACACCAGCACTGGGGTTATAGTCTTGTCTCGCCTTGACATACTGTTCTATACAGAGTTGTCAGGGTAATAGTCTCACCTTGACACACTGGTCGTTACAGAGTTGTTGGGGTAATAGTCTCACCTTGACATACTGGTCGATACGGAGTTGTCGGGATAATAGTCTCATGTCACCATGACATACTGGTCGATACAGAGTTGTCAGGGTAATAGTCTCACCTTGACATACTGGTCGTTACAGAGTTGTTGGGGTAATAGTCTCACCTTGACATACTGGTCGATACGGAGTTGTCGGGATAATAGTCTCACCTTGACACACTGGTCTATACAGAGTTGTCAGGGTTATAGTCTCACCTTGACACACTGGTCTATACGGAGTTGTCGGGGTAATAGTCTCACCTTGACACACTGGTCTATACGGAGTTGTCGGGGTAATAGTCTCACCTTGACACACTGGTCTATACGGAGTTGTCGGGGTAATAGTCTCACCTTGACACACTGGTCTATACGGAGTTGTCGGAGTAATAGTCTCACCTTGACACACTGGTCCATACAGAGTTGTCAGGGTAATAGTCTCACCTTGACACACTGGTCTATACGGAGTTGTCGGGGTAATAGTCTCACCTTGACACACTGGTCTATACGGAGTTGTCAGGGTAATAGTCTCACCTTGACACACTGGTCTATGCGGAGTTGTCAGGGTAATAGTCTCACCTTGACACACTGGTCTATACGGAGTTGTCGGGGTAATAGTCTGACCTTGACACACTGGTCTATACGGAGTTGTCGGGGTAATAGTCTCACCTTGACACACTGGTCTATACGGAGTTGTCAGTGTAATAGTCTCACCTTGACACACTGGTCTATACAGAGTTGTCAGGGTAATAGTCTCACCTTGACACACTGGTCTATACAGAGTTGTCAGGGTAATAGTCTCACCTTGACACACTGGTCGATACGGAGTTGTCGGGATAATAGTCTCACCTTGACACACTGGTCTATACGGAGTTGTCAGGGTAATAGTCTCACCTTGACATACTGGTCGATACAGAGTTGTCAGGGTAATAGTCTCACCTTGACACACTGGTCGATACGGAGTTGTCGGGATAATAGTCTCACCTGGACACACTGGTCCATACGGAGTTGTCGGGGTAATAGTCTCACCTTGACACACTGGTCGATACAGAGTTGTCAGGGTAATAGTCTCACCTTGACACACTGGTCTATACGGAGTTGTCAGGGTAATAGTCTCACCTTGACACACTGGTCTATACGGAGTTGTCAGGGTAATAGTCTCACCTTGACACACTGGTCGATACGGAGTTGCCGGAGGCGGGGACAGCCATTGGCTACAGCCAGCATCCCCTCGTCAGAAATCCTGTTGCACTGACTCATGAACAGGTGCTCCAGCTGGGGACAGCCATTGCCAATCTGCAAATCACAAACAGAGCAATAAGGATAACACATCATAACACACCTTAGACTGGCATTCTAGAAGTTGGTGAATTAAAAAACTCCAGTTAGACAACTATGTAAGAAACTACACTGAAACTAAAGGTCAGCCGTACGACCGGTATATCAGGAAATTGAGGTTCATTTATTCCACGATACGTATCATAATATCATTTCATAATGATACGATAGCTGTGTGATAGCTGTCTGTAAATAATGGAGTTTGGACCAGACAATCAAGTGACTGAAATCATGCGCATTGATCTATGCAATGGGGATACAATGACAAGCATCAACCAAGTCATGGAACTTGACCAACTTACGACAAGCATAGGTTGCAGGGACCTATTGTCTCTCCTGGAATCCCACCGACTGCATCCTTTCCGGTAGATTCTGGACAATATAAGCAACATTTCTCTTGACTCTGGCTTGACTAATGGTTAGTGTCACAAGCTGTTTAGGGCACCAGACATACTGTACTCACCGCAACGATGGACTTGTCAGAGATGGAGAAACAGCCGTCGAGGTTGAGGTGGCGGACGAGGTGACAGAACTTGCCAACGGACTCAAACACATCGTCAGAAAATACAAAGTACCTGGGATCACGAAACATCAATTAGATGTAATCTCATCACGAAGTACCCTACACTAATCAACATCTATTAGAAAAGTATCTATAGCATGCCCCTCCCACCCACAAAGTCTCACCTGGCTAACTTGAGTGTCCTGATATGGCGACACTTCAACTGTATCTATAGCATGCCCCTCCCACCCACAAAGTCTCACCTAGCTAACTTGAGTGTCCTGATATGGCGACACTGTATCTATAGCATGCCCCTCCCACCCACAAAGTCTCACCTAGCTAACTTGAGTGTCCTGATATGGCGACACTTCAACTTTATCTATAGCATGCCCCTCCCACCCACAAAGTCTCACCTGGCTAACTTGAGTGTCCTGATACAGCGACACTTCAACTGTATCTATAGCATGCCCCTCCCACCCACAAAGTCTCACCTAGCTAACTTGAGTGTCCTGATATGGCGACACTTCAACTGTATCTATAGCATGCCCCTCCCACCCACAAAGTCTCACCTGGCTAACTTGAGTGTCCTGATATGGCGACACTTCAACTGTATCTATAGCATGCCCCTCCCACCCACAAAGTCTCACCTAGCTAACTTGAGTGTCCTGATATGGCGACACTTCAACTGTATCTATAGCATGCCCCTCCCACCCACAAAGTCTCACCTAGCTAACTTGAGTGTCCTGATACACCGACACTTCAACTGTATCTATAGCATGCCCCTCCCACCCACAAAGTCTCACCTAGCTAACTTGAGTGTCCCGATACAGCGACACTTCAACTGTATCTATAGCATGCCCCTCCCACCCACAAAGTCTCACCTGGCTAACTTGAGTGTCCTGATATGGCGACACTTCAACTGTATCTATAGCATGCCCCTCCCACCACCAAAGTCTCACCTAGCTAACTTGAGTGTCCTGATACAGCGACACTTCAACTGTATCTATAGCATGCCCCTCCCACCCACAAAGTCTCACCTAGCTAACTTGAGTGTCCTGATACAGCGACACTTCAACTGTATCTATAGCATGCCCCTCCCACCCACGAAGTTTCACCTAGCTAACTTGAGTGTCCTGATACACCGACACTTCAACTGTATCTATAGCATGCCCCTCCCACTCACAAAGTCTCACCTAGCTAACTTGAGTGTCCTGATACAGCGACACTTCAACTGTATCTATAGCATGCCCCTCCCACCCACAAAGTCTCACCTAGCTAACTTGAGTGTCCTGATACAGCGACACTTCAACTGTATCTATAGCATGCCCCTCCCACCCACGAAGTTTCACCTAGCTAACTTGAGTGTCCTGATATGGCGACACTTCAACTGTATCTATAGCATGCCCCTCCCACCCACAAAGTCTCACCTGGCTAACTTGAGTGTCCTGATACAGCGACACTTCAACTGTATCTATAGCATGCCCCTCCCACTCACAAAGTCTCACCTAGCTAACTTGAGTGTCCTGATATGGCGACACTTCAACTGTATCTATAGCATGCCCCTCCCACCCACAAAGTCTCACCTAGCTAACTTGAGTGTCCTGATATGGCGACACTTCAACTGTATCTATAGCATGCCCCTCCCACCACCAAAGTCTCACCTAGCTAACTTGAGTGTCCTGATATGGCGACACTTCAACTGTATCTATAGCATGCCCCTCCCACCCACAAAGTCTCACCTAGCTAACTTGAGTGTCCTGATACACCGACACTTCAACTGTATCTATAGCATGCCCCTCCCACCCACAAAGTCTCACCTGGCTAACTTGAGTGTCCTGATATGGCGACACTTCAACTGTATCTATAGCATGCCCCTCCCACCCACAAAGTCTCACCTAGCTAACTTGAGTGTCCTGATATGGCGACACTTCAACTGTATCTATAGCATGCCCCTCCCACCCACAAAGTCTCACCTAGCTAACTTGAGTGTCCTGATACACCGACACTTCAACTGTATCTATAGCATGCCCCTCCCACCCACAAAGTCTCACCTAGCTAACTTGAGTGTCCTGATATGGCGACACTTCTGAAGGATCTGCATAACACCCTCGTCTGTGAACGTTGTAAGTTTGCTGTCACTCACGTCCAGGGTCAACACGCGGTCACTCAGGGAGGTTAACCAGTTCAAGATACTGTCTGTAACCCTTGACGACACTGGTAGATAGATATGTCGCCATAGAGATGGATCATGCGCTGCCTGGTGCCACAGTTTACAGACGCGACACACGCGACACAACAAGTCGGGCATGGAGAGGTATTGGAATATGTTCACAACTAGAGACAGGGGCAGAATCTGGCTGGCATCTTCATCACTGTCGCCATGGAAACATGATACCTGTGTTTGCATGGCAACAGCATAGTCTGTGTAAGCTCTGCTTGTGGAAGGAATACATACAGTACTGGATGAAATATGTGATGCTGTGTTCTTGTTGCCATAGTTACAGTTCATGTTGGAATCCCCTGCCCCTCCTCTGTCCAACAAGCGACTGAAGCTGGACAAATGTTGGGTGTCATCCTCGTAACTCTTGCGAGGACTTGTCTTCATGGTCGGCTCACTCTTCTGCTTCCGCTGGATACATGGGGGACTTGCAGAGACGGATTTATTTAATAAATTGCTGTTTTCACTCTGAGCTAAAGCATAGATTCCAGACCGACCAATCTTCACAGGGTCCTGTCCTGTGTGTTGAGGTCGACCTTCCCCTTCATTCTCGTTGTCACTGGAGCTCCTCCTCCGCGACGGCCCCGAGCCCCGTCGCATCTTCTTACACGGACACGTCTCGCACGGTACAGCGTCCATGTCCCCCCCAAGTGTGCAGGTGTCACATCTCACGCCCCCCACGGGGATGCCCTGGGACGGCCCAGCTTCTTCGTCAGCCACATCCATGCAGGTGTCTGTGTCCAGTCTTCTCCCGCCTCGCTCACCGCTGTCCATTCACCTGTGTTGAGTCTTCCCCTCCTCGCTCACCGCTGTCCATTCACCTGTGTCGAGTCTTCCCCTCCTCGCTCACCGCTGTCCATTCACCAGTGTCGAGTCTTCCCCTCCTCGCTCACTGCTGTCCATTCACCTGTGTCCAGTCTTCTCACTCACCGCTGTCCATTCACCTGTGTCAGCTGAAGAAAGGATTCTTATTATATTACCATAAATATTTTATTTCAAGAATCAAATCAGAGACAACTTTCCCATTTAAAGTAGTGAAAGGATACAGCGATACAGTATTCTAACCCAAAACAAGGTCCATGATACCATACACCAATAAACAATCATAGACCAAACATGAGACTAGAAGTTATACCATATTCGACGTAATAAGCGCCCAGGGTGCTCTCAAAATTAGAAGTAGGGGGCTCTTATTAGAATATAATTTTGGTGAGAAAAAAAAAACAGTTGAAAGATCGTATATTTTGTAGTTTATGCTGACAGCCTGAAATGATACAAAAAAAGATATATTTTTCCAGAATTCAATTGTCCATAATTAAGGGTGCATATAACACACCAGTGCGTATTATACACAAATAAATAAGTCTTGTGTACTTTGATCAATTGGAAGGGGTGCTAATTGGGATTGTATACTAGCCAATATATTAGCAAATATCGCCATGGGCGCATATTAGAGTGGGTAGCTTTTAACGTCAAATACAGTCTTGGTTTTAAGCATATATATAATAATAGATTAGTCAGTTGCTGGAATCTGATTTAAAAAAGAAGGTAAAATGGGATAGGAAGCCTACAAGTGTTCTACCACTGACAAGTTATCTCCTTTCTTTGATGTCATTTATGCCATCTTTGCGAAACTGTGAACAAATGGACTCGTTTTGTGCAATGAAATTTGAGTTGAATTATGTTATGCCATTGTAAATCGACGGACTGTGTGACTGTTTAACATTTCAACTTAATGGTTCCTATTTCAAACTTCTCCCTGATAGATTCAAATATCTGCCTCATACTTAAGGCCTAATGTCCCTGACACAGTCCGACAGTTTATCACATGTATGGGATTACGATTTATGTATTTTATGCCTGAATTGTTATTGCTGTATATTCGGAATCGGAAATCTAGCTGGAAAACACTGTTTTGTAGCACTGCTGACAAGTCAAAATCAAAATGGTTTATAGAGCGTCACAGAGATACCACAGGCAGACAGACCCTCAGCGTTAGAAACTGGCACTAGTCCTTGCCAATAATTAAGGTATCATAAGGAAAAGTAGAGATTTGCCTTAATTAAGGGGTTTGCTATGTGATATCATTATAAGGACTAGTGGACTAAAACAGTTAGTTTCTATCACTGGACCCTATGGTGGTGGGATGCATGATCTGCTTGTGGTGTGTACATATTTCAGCGGTAATTTGTAAATCACAAACATGTGCAACATTGCTTGTGTTTCCTGTTTGACATCGACAAATGACGTTCCAACTGTTCCTCGTGCCATTGCAGAGATATAATATTATGCCAGCAGAGCGGACAAACCACATTGGAATTAACACAAGCGAGACGTGCAGACCATCACTTCCGGTGATAATCTGGATGCATATGAGAATACTATAACACATTTACGCACCTTGCCGTACATGTGGATAGAATTGCCAGTATCAATTCAACTCCATTTCTTAACTGACATCGTGCAGTTACGCCAATGGAACTTTAAATCATTCCGGCAATGACGGCCACCTCGATCTTCCCTTCGTGAAGAATTACCTGTGTGTATACGTCATCAGTTCTTGCGTAGGAAATATATACAATACGAACTAAGTTGAAACGAACCTGAGCAAGTTTAAACGTTGTAAATGTGGTACATTTAGACAACACAATTTGATGGTATTGGTATATTTTTAACATAAGTCGAATCAGCTAAAAATGATAGAACAGCTATTATTCCAGCGAAATATATTTCTGACGTTGGCCCAACGTTCAAGCGCTTCCCAGCGCGTGACTCTTCGTTTCACTGTCACGCAGAGATATTGGAGCAGCGGCCATGCAAATTAAAAGAGGCTCATTTACGGAGTAACCCCTCCCCACAGCAAAAAAAAACCACAACAATTTTCTTCACAATATATCATTTATGCATTAGAAAACGATGCTTGTGGTTTCTGTTGGTGGCAGACATGTGTTTTGGTGGTAATTTTAAAAAGCACATTTTGTGTGTCAATTTTCAATATATAAAATAAATGGCTCTAAAAAAATCAGTTTGCATATTGCAATGCACATTTTATAAATGAAACCAGTGTGCTGACTTAGGAAACCTGCAATAGATCAAATAAACATTTACCAAAATTGTTTAAGTCGAGTTATGGGCCAAAATGTGTTAAAACCAAGAAGAAATCACTCATTTTTACTTTTCAAATTATTGCAAAACAAAATATCTAAAAATCTGCCTGAATGCTTTTGGAACCTGCAAAATCCAAACTTAATGTAGGTAATATAATGTTTGAAAATTTAGTAAATATGATCTCACCCACCCCATCCTGTTAAGAAAACAACAAATATATTATTTCATATTTAAGGGGCGGTCGGGTAGCCTAGTGGTTAAAGCGTTTCGCTCGTCACGCCGAAGACCCGGGCTCGATTCCTGACATGGGTACAATGTGTGAAGCCTATTTCTGGTGTCCCCCGCTGTGATATTGCTGGAATATTGCAAAAAGCGGCGTAAAACCATATTCACTCACTATTACATATTTTTAAAAAAAATACTATGACAAAACTAATATTCATGTACACCAAACTGTTTTGTTTGAACAGATTAATCGTTTAAGTATCTCACTTATATGAGCTAGAGAAATTTGATTTATCCAATATGGCGGACAAAATGGCCTCAAAGATGGCCGCCAATACAGGAACTGACAATATTTCGTCTCCACTTCGGAATCCAGAGACATTTAAATTACAAAATTTAGGTTTCGATCAGGAACTCCATCTATCGTGTTATTGTCATATATAAGATGATCATCGCCTGTGTTAGGTACTGTAATTGCTGATCATATTAGCTTTGTGAAGTGTCAATGTGAAACACTAATATGCAATTGCTTCAATATTTTCAGTAACTCAGATCCAGTACGTTTCTAGTAGGGGGCATGGCAGGCCCAGTCGTCTAAGGCGCCGCGATTCGCGGTGCAGAGTTGCGTCCCTTGGGCACGCCAGAAACCTATGATTGTGGGTTCGAATCCCGGTTCACCCCGATTATGTTTCTAGGTTTGTCAGCACCATACCCGTGCTCGTGGGTTTCACCGAATTGGTAAACGTCTGTCTAAGGCGCCGCGATTCGCGGTGCAGAGTTGCGTCCCTTGGGCACGCCAGAAACCTATGATTGTGGGTTCGAATCCCGGTTCACCCCGATTATGTTTCTAGGTTTGTCAGCACCATACCCGTGCTCGTGGGTTTCACCGAATTGGTAAACGTCTGTGACCTGCATCACTTCGGGCTTTCCTCCCACATTAAGCTGACACGCCGCGATATGACTGGAATACTGTTAAAAGCGGCGTTACACCCAACTCACTCACTCACTCACTCACTCAAATTGTGAGTGGCATGTGTTACCGGTAGGGCATGTTTACCATTTCACAGATTTTCACTGATTTATTCAAATAATGTTCACGGTTTTTCTGTTGTTGCGCCCAATGGGATCTGTATTGGAGGATAATCGCGACTGGTTGGTCTCTGGTGTTGATGTTTTATAACTTTTTAAACAAAAGTTGTTCTGTTATCTGCAGCAATACTGAATATTAAGGGTCGTGTCTATAAGATGTTCCCCCATTTATAGACTGTAATAATGTGTGATGGTATAAAATAGGTTTTAAACATACTCAGCTGTAAACATGCTTTGGATTTATGTCGCTAAACATCTTCCCGAAGCAAGTGAGTTAACTGACTATGAAAGTCCAGTTTCCACCCTTGCCGAACTAGGCTGGTATTATGGAGTTAGATTTTGGCTGGACTAACGAGTCCAATCAAAATCGCGCACCGAAATCGAAATCCGGTGTCATGCAGATTTCGATCGACTGCAGGATTTGCAAAGCATGTGCACCGCTAACTCGTTGTCAACAGATATTTTCTAAAACTTTTCATGTTTTTAATCAAGGTGCTCACGTGATTTGATGCTTTTCGCGATGTAAGACTCGTTTAATCACAATATAGATCTTGATTATCGATCAGATCGTCTTGACTGCGCGCCACCGTTTTGTGTGAAACAAATGCAAGTGAAACGAGAGGTTGAATCTGATTGGACAATAGGAGAGGCATAGAAAGGACATATCTCGTAATAGCCACTGGTGGCGCTACGATCGAGCCCAGGAATTCCAGCCTAGTTCGGCAAGGGTGGAAACTGGACCTACAAAGTCAATTAACTCTCTTGCCTCGGGAAGATGGTCGCTAAAAGGCACAAAGTCTTTGTCTGTTTTAACTCTACACGTTAATGACATGTAACTCATGTCAGGGGCTCAATATTTCCAAATATCAACATGCTTCGAACTTAACATGTTCATGAAAACTGTGGAATATAGAATATAGTTATCGGTTTCATTCATTAGTTACCCCTCCCGCTCGTGAGTCAACACGAGGTACGTTTACATATATCTACTGTCGTAACAATCGTTATCACAGGAGTCAAGACGAGTCAGAGTGAGTGAGTTGGGTTTAACGCCGCTTTTAACAACATTCCAGTTATATCGCGGCGTGTCAGCTTAATCAGCTTACTGTGGGAGGAAAGATAGAGGTGACGCAGGTCTCAGACGTTTACCACTTCGGTGAAACCCACGAGCACGGGTATGGTGCTGACAAACCTAGAAACATAATCAGGACGAGTCAGAAGAAAAATGTCAACCGTTGTGCGATGTCCAACCGAAACACATTTAGACATTAAATACTTGATTATCTGAATATTTCATCTTTGCTTTGATAAATACAACAGCAAGCAAGAGTCCGGGGGGGGGGGGGGGGGGGGGGGGGGGGTAAGACAGAGATCATATTAGATTGTTATTAAATATTAGAGATAATGATATGGATAAGATCTTATGAAAAACTATTGAACTGGTATCACTTATCGTTGCACTGCCTGGGACCCAAGCTTCAATAGCGTTATTGCACCGAGCTCAGATAATCGAGACTGGGTATTCTCTGTAATTTATTTGTGAGTGAATCGTGAAAGGCAGTTGCACGCTGGTAATTTCGATCTGAGTTGGGTTTTTACGTCGCTTTTAACAGCATTCCAGTTATAGCTTAATGTGGGAGGAAAGCCTGAAGTGATGCAGGTCTCAGGCGTTTACCACTTCGGTGAAACCCACGAGCACGGGTATGGTGCTGACAAACCTAGAAACATAATCAGGGCGAACCGGGATTCGAACCCACAATCATAGGTTTCTGGAGTGCCCAAAGGGACGCAACTCTGCACAGCGAATCGCGGCGCCTTAGACGACTGGGCCACCCACTCACAATTTGCAGGAATGAATGAATGAGTATGGTTTTACGCCGCTTTTAGCAATATTCCAGCAATATCAATTGCATGAACAGTAAGCGTTGTATATTGCCTTCCATGCGACTGTTGTCTTTAAAGAAACCAGAGAATCAAGTTGTTGTTGGTTTGTTGTTTTACGCCGCACTCAGCAATATTCCAGCTATATGACGGCGGTCTGTAAATAATCGAGTCTGGACCAGACAATCCAGTAATCGATATCATGAGCATCGATTCATGCATTTGGGATCGATGACGTGCATCAACCAAGTCAGCGAGCCTGACCACCCGATCCCGTTAGTCGCCTTTTACGACAAGCATAGTCGCCTTTTACGGCAAGCATGGGTTGCTGAAGACCTATTCCACCCCGGAATCTTCACGGGTGAGGGAATCAAGCAATGGATCAGACAGAAAATCCAGTGACACGATAGTGCATTTACTGCTTTTTGTGGAAACTAAAAACCGATATGTTAATTTTGAATTACATCTGCCGTGTACAAGTGTGTTTAGAACGCAGCATGGCTACAATGGCTACATGGCTACATGGCTACATGGCTACAATGGCTACAATGGCTACATGGCTGCAATAGCTACATGGCTAACATGGCCACAATGACTACATAGCTACATGGCTACATGGCTACAATGGCTACATGCCTACATGGCTACATGGCTACAATGGCTACATGGCTACAATGACTACATGGCTACATGGCTACAATGGTTACATGGCTACAATGGCCACATGGCTACATGGCTACAATGGCTACATGGCTACATGGCTACAATGACTACATGGCTACATGGCTATATGACTACATGGCTACATGGCTACATGACTACAATGACTACAATGGCTACATGGCTACAATGGCTACATGGCTACATGGCTACAATGGCTACATGGCTACATGGCTACAATGGCTACAATGGCTACATGGCTACATGGCTACATGGCTACAATGGCTACATGGCTACAATGGCTACAATGGCTACATGGCTACATGGCTTCATGGCTACATGGCTACAATGGCTACATGGCTACATGGCTACAATGGCTACATGGCTACATGGCTACAATGGCTACAATGACTACATGGCTACAATGACTACATGGCTACATGGCTACAATGGCTACATGGCTACATGGCTACATGGCTACATGGCTACATGACTACAATGACTACAATGGCTACATGGCTACAATGGCTACATGGCTACATGGCTACAATGGCTACATGGCTACATGGCTACAATGGCTACAATGGCTACATGGCTACATGGCTACATGGCTACAATGGCTACATGGCTACAATGGCTACAATGGCTACAATGGCTACATGGCTACAATAGCTACATGGCTTCATGGCTACATGGCTACAATGGCTACATGGCTACATGGCTACAATGGCTACATGGCTACATGGCTACAATGGCTACAATGACTACATGGCTACAATGACTACATGGCTACATGGCTACAATGGCTACATGGCTACATGGCTACATGGCTACACGGCTACATGGCTACAATGGCTACATGGCTACCTGGCTACAATGGCTACATGGCTACAATGACTACATGGCTACAATGACTACATGGCTACAATGGCTACATGGCTACATGGCAACAATGGCTACATGACTACATTGCTACAATGGCTACATGGCTACATGGCTACAATGGCTACATGGCTACATGGCTACAATGGCTACATGGCTACATGGCTACAATGGCTACATGGCTACAATGGCTACAATGGCTACATGGCTACAATGGCTACAATGGCTACATGGCTACATGGCTACAATGGCTACATGGCTACATGGCTACAATGGCTACAATGGCTACATGGCTACAATGGCTACATGGCTACATGGCAACATGGCTACATGGCTACAATGGCTACAATGACTACATGGCTACATGGCTACAATGGCTACATGGCTACACGGCTACACGGCTACATGGCTACATGGCTACAATGGCTACAATGGCTACATGGCTACAATGACTACATGGCTACAATGACTACATGGCTACATGGCTACAATGGCTACATGGCTACAATGACTACATGGCTACATGACTACATGGCTATATGACTACATGGCTACAATGGCTACATGGCTACAATGGCTACATGGCTACAATGACTACATGGCTACAATGGCTACAATGACTACATGGCTACAATGACTACAATGGCTACATTGACTACATGGCTACAATGGCTACATGGCTTCATGGCTACAATGACTACATGGCTACAATGACTACATGGCTACATGGCTACAATGACTACATGGCTACAATGACTACAATGGGTACAGTGGCTACAATGACTACATGGCTACATAGCTACATGGCTACAATGGCTACAATGACTACAATGGCTACAATGACTACATGGCTACAATGGCTACATGGCTTCATGGCTACAATGACTACATGGCTACAATGACTACATGGCTACATGGCTACAATGACTACATGGCTACATGGCTACAATGGCTACATGGCTACATGGCCACATGGCTACAATGGCTACATGGCTACAATGGCTACATGGCTACAATAGCTACAATGGCTACATGGCTACAATGACTACATGGCTACATGCTACAATGGCTACAATGGCTACATGGGTACATGGCTACATGGCTACAATGGCTACATGCCTACATGGCTACAATGGCTACAATGGCTACATGGCTACAATGGCTACAATGGCTACATGGCTACAATGGCTACAATGGCTACATGGTTACATCGCTACAATGGCTACATGGCTACATGGCTGCAATGGCTACATGGTTACATCGCTACAATGGCTACATGGCTACATGGCTGCAATGACTACATGGCTACATGGCTTCAATTGCTACATGGCTACAATGGCTACATGGCTACATGGCTACAATGGCTACATGGCTACAATGACTACATGGCTACATGGCTACAATGGCTACAATGGCTACATGGCTACATGGCTACTATAGCTACAATGGCTACATGGCTACAATGGCTACATGGCTACATGGCTACATGGCTACATGGCTACAATGGCTACAATGACTACATGGCTACAATGGCTACATAGCTACATGGCTACATGGCTACAATAGCTACATGGCTACAATGGCTACATGGCTACATGGCTACAATGGCTACATGGCTACAATGACTACATGGCTACATGGCTACAATGGCTACAATGGCTACATGGCTACATGGCTACTATAGCTACAATGGCTACATGGCTACAATGGCTACATGGCTACATGGCTACAATGGCTACAATGACTACCTGGCTACAATGGCTACATAGCTACATGGCTACAATAGCTACATGGCTACAATGGCTACACGGCTATATGGCTACAATGACTACATGGCTACATGGCTACAATGGCTACATGGCTACATGACTACATGGATACATGGCTACAATGGCTACATGGCTACATGGCTACAATGGCTACATGGCTACATGGCTACAATGGCTACAATGGCTACAATGGCTTCATGGCTACATGGCTACAATGGCTACAATGGCTACATGGCTACAATGGCTACAATGACTACATGGCTACATGGCTACAATGGCTACAATGGCTACATGGCTACAATGGCTACATGGCTACATGGCTACATGGCTACATGACTACAATATTTTTTGAGTGTCATGATTGCTTGGTTATATCTCGATCATATACATTTGTAGTAACTTTGGACTACATTTGACAGTCTAGTCCAGCGAACTGTACGCGTTGTGATTCAAGTGACTTACGCTTATAAAGAATCACGTATGTAATTACAAATATAATCATAATTATTGATATTGAGAGCAATACTGTATTCATAAATATTCTGATGTACATCGTCGCCCTTATATGTTAACTATTCCGATTAGGCTCTACATGATAGTTGTACACTTAAATAAACTATTTTTTTCTTTTTTCTTCTTCTGTAATGAAATAGAAAGGAGACCACATTGTGACGTAACCCATTCAGCATAACTGAATTTTTGGTATCTTCTCTTTTTGAGACTTACAATAAGTTCAATATTGTAAGTGACCTTGTGGTTCGGTAGAACATATATCGTGGGATAGACTTTACAAAAACATCAAATAACAGGTTCTGTGTAGAAACACCTTTATTCTGAAGAGCACTGAAAAGCACATTTATAGAAGGCACCACGACACACGTCTCAGCCACACAATATCCTCAATATTCCATATCGATTCCAATTAATGAATACAAACAACATATACGTAACGGTAAACATAACTGTGATCCTATTCCCATTTGTCGTTTTCAGGGAGTAAAAAAATGAATTGAAGAAACTTTTTACGTGTACCGTTGTTCCATTTACAGTAAACTACGGTTATAACGAACACGGTTATAACGAACTAACGGATATAACGAACTTACTTTTTGGTCCCGACTAGTTGCTGTAGTTATGCTGTATATATGCTTATAACGAACTACGGTTATAACGAACTAAAATTAGTAGTCCCTTTGAGTTCGTTATAACCGTTGTTCCATTTAACTGAAAACGTTAAAACACCCAGACAAGAGTCAATAATTTACATTGACGTTTTGTGGAGTAATTACTACGTTAGTTACACAATTTAGGTAAGGTCAAACTGTTAGTCATTCCCCTTCAAGGTCGTTTGAAAGCAAAATGAATTGTTGAACCCAATATGCATTAAACCACATGAGATCAACGATACTTTTAACCTTAAATAAACTTTAGTCTTGTTTCATAGCAACTATGTGGTATATAATTAAACAATGAGTAAGTTTGAACAAATTGAAATATGGCAGCCTAAAAACAATAATATTAAAAACAGTGGAATTAGGTCTCACAAGTAAGTCAGTCTAATGCCTAACTGATGCTCAACTGATGCCCATCGAGATGCCCAACTGATGCCCAACTGATACTCATGGAGATGCCCAACTGATGCCCAACTGATACTCATGGAGATGCCCAACTGATGCCCAACTGATGCCCAACTGATACTCATGGAGATGCCCAACTGATGCCCAACTGATGCCCAACTGATACTCAACTGATGCCCAACTGATGCCCAACTGATGCCCAACTGATGCGCATGGAGATGCCCAACTGATACTCAACTGATGCCCAACTGATGCCCAACTGATGCTCATGGAGATGCCCAACTGATGCCCAACTGATGCTCATGGAGATGCCCAACTGACGCCCAACTAATGCAGTCTAATGCTAGCTGAAATAACTAAACTAAACTACGGTTATAACGAACTCAAATGGACCACTTATGTTAGTTCGTTATATCCGCCAGCTCGTTATAAGCGTGTTCGTTATAAACGTGGTTTACTGTATGTGAATTGTGCGTGGATTACGGGTTTAGTTTATCCACTCATTTGAGATGTGTCAAGTACGTCTTGTAAATGAGGCACCTTCATCATCACCCACAGTATGAGTGAGTGAATTTGGTTTTACGCCGCTTTTAGCAATATTCCAGCAATATCACGGCGGGGGTCACCAGAAATGGGCTTCACACATTGTACCCAGGTCGGGAATCGAACCCGGGTCTTCGGCGTGACGAGCGAACGCTTTAACCACTAGGCTACCCGACCGCTCCCACTCACAGTATGGAAGCATTTAGGTGTCTTTTTCAACACAACAGTCGAGATAAATTACAATTAAGTTGGAGGTCACTGGAATATCGCTAAAACAGCGAACAACCACACTCACTCACACACTCACACATTACTCTCTCACAGTTTCGCACGTCGAGCAGTGATCTTATGGTATCACAGGGTAGAAAGTTAGGTATTCCAAAATGTGAAAGACTTTGTCCATTTTGTATCATTCCAAATGTAGAAACAGAATACCATGTTTGTTTAGTTTGTCCGTTTTACGACGATCTTAGAAGAAACTTTCTGCCAAGTTATTATTATACATCTCCATCAGAGCATAAATGTAAAGTTTTATTTACCACCAGTAATGCTTTCACAATCAATAATCTTGCCAAGTTTACATTCTTTGCTCTTAAAATGAGGGGCAAGCAGTTGTTCATAAAATAAACTACTAATTCTACCACCATATGTATATGGTCTCAGCTACCCTTGTACTGATTAGTATTGATATTACTACATGCACTTGTGGCGCAACATGCTACTTACTTACTTACTTATATTGGAGATTTAACGTGCGCTTTCCGACTGCAAGCGTATGTCGCACACGGCCTGGACAGGCCATTTAATGTGTTTCCAAAAAGAGGAAAAGTGAGTTTGTGCAACCCAGGAGGGGGGCTTTAGGGGTTGCTTAAATAGCAATTTTGAAATTTTGAGATTTGGAAAGAATGTGGGTGAGGGACGAACTAAGGGAGCTGTGTGTGTTGGGTGGTTGTTAGATAAGGTAGTTTTGTTGTTAGTATTTTATTTGGGGTTTAAATGTGACTAATTAGTCCTGTTTTTATTAGGTATATACCTAAGGCTTTGAATTTTTCTAATTTATTTTGTAGATTTAGGATTGATTCTAGTGTAAGTCCGGTTGTAAGATTTAGGGTGGTCTGTAGTGTTGTTCGGAGTGTTTGGTAGTGTGTGCAGTGAATGAGTACGTGTTCTGGTGTTTCTTGTTGTTTGCAATGTGGGCAGCTCCTTGTTGTGTGTAGATTAGCTATTTAACGGTGACACATGTTTGAATGCTTGAATATATATTGTGAAATGGGCCTGTGGCCTGATCTACTGAAAATAAATCACTACAACTACTCACACACTCAAAGTAGAGACGGGCGGTGGTCCGGCATTGTAAAAACATAAAACTTGATGTTGAGTACAAGACGTCAACAGATTCGGTGACGTCATCAGATTGGTGATCTTACGTCTCTGCAGGCAGCAGGCTCCAAGATGAACATGACAATGGTCGCCATTGTTTTCATTTCTTGAAGGCTCAGAACGTTAAAGAACTACTGTGGTCTTCAAGGGGGTGTTGGTTTTGGGGTGAATGTGTATTTAATGAATATGAATCCTCTCTCCGTCATATGCCAAGAGGAGGGAGTGAGTATAGTTTTACGCCGCTTTTAGCAATATTCCAGCAATATCACGGCGGGGGACACCAGAAATGGTCTTCACACATTGTTCCCATGTCGGAAATCGAACCCGGGTCTTCGGCGTGACGAGCGAACGCTTTAACCACTAGGCTACTCGACCGCCCCTCGCCAAGAGGAGGGGGACGCAGTGTTTATATATATGTCAACCAGACGTAGGCAAAGACTTTTCAGTTATAATTTGATAAACACCTTGCAAGTGTAAAAACACACATATTTCCCACGAACAGCTTTTAAACATTGAGGTAGCCAGAAAATAAAACTCTCGAAAACCATATATGCGAGGGGGAGAGTGGGGAGGGGGATGTGGGTTTAGAGAAAGTGGGATCAGTTATTAGGAGGAGTGTTGGGGGGGGGGATGAGGTGAAGAACTTGCCTCAGTAGATGGAGGAACTACACATTACACATCACAGTTCACTGTCACGGCATCTCCATACCTCCATACACTGATACATTTCTCAACAGTTCAAGTGTACAATTTTGTACAAGACCACGTGAAAACGCCATCGTCACATCTCCTTGTACCTGGAAAAAAGCGAAAGGGTATAATTAGATATATTTCTCTAACAAGTTTTAATAACACGCCACACACTTGATGTAATGGCCTGTCGGGTTTAACACCAGGACGAGACATAAGCCTAAGTAGTTCTACAACAGGAATCCCAAACACTGTAAAGCTGCGAAAACATAATGTGTACGAAAACATCCCTATCTCAAGCAGAAGCCTAAAAGCAAAAGATGTGCTTAATGACGGGCACACTTTTAAGGGTTGAGTGTTTGATAAGTTGTAAAACCTGGACACCTTAGCCTAACTTGGCTGATACAAAAACAGATCAGCAAGAAGGTGATCCCAGCTGATGCCCAACTGATGCTCATGGAGATGCCCATCTTGTGCTCATGGAGATGCCCAACTGATGCTCATGGAGACGCCCAACTGATGCCCAACTGATGCTCATGGAGACGCCCAACTGATGCCCAACTGATGCTCATGGAGATGCCCATCTTGTGCTCATGGAGATGCCCAACTGATGCCCAACTGATGCTCATGGAGACGCCCAACTGATGCCCAACTGATGCTCATGGAGATGCCCATCTTGTGCTCATGGAGATGCCCAACTGATGCCCAACTGATGCTCATGGAGACGCCCAACTGATGCTCAACTGATGCTCATGGAGATGCCCAACTGATGCTCATGGAGATGCCCAACTGATGCCCATGGAGATGCCCAACTGATGCCCAACTGATGCTTATGGAGATGCCCAACTGATGCTCATGAAGATGCCCCCCTGATGCTCATGGAGATGCCCAACTGATGCCCAACTGATGCTCATGGAGATGCCCAACTGATGCCCAACTGATGCTCATGGAGATGCCCAACTGATGCCCAACTGATGCTCATGGAGATGTCCAACTGATGCCCACCTGATGCTCATGGAGACGCCCAACTGATGCCCAACTGATGCTCATGGAGATGCCCAACTTGTGCTCATGGAGATGCCCAACTGATGCCCAACTGATGCTCATGGAGATGCCCAACTGATGCTCATGGAGATGCCCAACTGATGCCCAACTGATGCTCATGGAGATGCCCAACTGATGCCCAACTGATACTCAACTGATGCTCAACTGATGCTCATGGAGATGCCCAACTGATGCCCAACTGATGCTCATGGAGATGCCCAACTGATGCTCATGGAGATGCTCATGGAGATGCCCAACTGATGCTCATGGAGATGCCCAACTGATGCCCAACTGATACTCAACTGATGCTCAACTGATGCTCATGGAGATGCCCAACTGATGCCCAACTGATACTCAACTGATGCTCAACTGATGCTCATTGAGACGCCCAACTGATGCCCAACTGATGCTCATGGAGAAGCCCAACTGATGCCCATGGAGATGCCCAACTGATGCCCAACTGATGCTTATGGAGATGCCCAACTGATGCTCATGAAGATGCCCCCCTGATGCTCATGGAGATGCCCAACTGATGCCCAACTGATGCTCATGGAGATGCCCAACTGATGCCCAACTGATGCTCATGGAGATGCCCAACTGATGCCCAACTGATGCTCATGGAGATGTCCAACTGATGCCCACCTGATGCTCATGGAGACGCCCAACTGATGCCCAACTGATGCTCATGGAGATGCCCAACTTGTGCTCATGGAGATGCCCAACTGATGCCCAACTGATGCTCATGGAGATGCCAAACTGATGCTCATGGAGATGCCCAACTGATGCCCAACTGATGCTCATGGAGATGCCCAACTGATGCCCAACTGATACTCAACTGATGCTCAACTGATGCTCATGGAGATGCCCAACTGATGCCCAACTGATGCTCATGGAGATGCCCAACTGATGCTCATGGAGATGCTCATGGAGATGCCCAACTGATGCTCATGGAGATGCCCAACTGATGCCCAACTGATACTCAACTGATGCTCAACTGATGCTCATGGAGATGCCCAACTGATGCCCAACTGATGCTCATGGAGATGCCCAACTGATGCTCATGGAGATGCTCATGGAGATGCCCAACTGATGCTCATGGAGATGCCCAACTGATGCCCAACTGATACTCAACTGATGCTCAACTGATGCTCATGGAGATGCCCAACTGATGCCCAACTGATACTCAACTGATGCTCAACTGATGCTCATTGAGACGCCCAACTGATGCCCAACTGATGCTCATGGAGAAGCCCAACTGATGCCCATGGAGATGCCCAACTGATGCCCAACTGATGCTTATGGAGATGCCCAACTGATGCTCATGAAGATGCCCCCCTGATGCTCATGGAGATGCCCAACTGATGCCCAACTGATGCTCATGGAGATGCCCAACTGATGCCCAACTGATGCTCATGGAGATGCCCAACTGATGCCCAACTGATGCTCATGGAGATGTCCAACTGATGCCCACCTGATGCTCATGGAGACGCCCAACTGATGCCCAACTGATGCTCATGGAGATGCCCAACTTGTGCTCATGGAGATGCCCAACTGATGCCCAACTGATGCTCATGGAGATGCCAAACTGATGCTCATGGAGAAGCCCAACTGATGCCCTAATGATGCTCATGGGGATGCCCAACTGATGCAAAACTGATGCCCTAATGATGCTCATGGAGATGCCCAACTGATGCTCATGGAGATGCCCAACTGATGCTCATTGAGATGCCCAACTGATGCTCATGGAGATGCCCAACTGATGCCCAACTGATACTCAACTGATGCCCAACTGATGCCCAACTGATGCTTATGGAGATGCCCAACTGATGCCCAACTGATGCTAATGGAGATGCCCAACTGATGCCAAACTGATGCTCATGGAGACGCCCAACTGATGCCCAACTGATACTCATGGAGATGCCCAACTGATGCTCATTGAGATGCCCAACTGATTCTCATGGAGATGCCCAACTGATGCCCAACTGATACTCAACTGATGCCCAACTGATGCCCAACTGATGCTCATGGAGATGCCCAACTGATGCCCAACTGATATTCTTGGAGATGCCCAACTGATGCTCATGGAGATGCCCAACTGATGCTCATGGAGATGCCCAACTGATGCTCATCGAGATGCCCAACTGATGCCCAACTGATACTCATGGAGATGCCCAACTGATGCCCAACTGATACTCATGGAGATGCCCAACTGATGCCCAACTGATGCTCATGGAGATGCCCAACTGATGCCCAACTGGTACTCATGGAGACGCCCAACTGATGCTCATGGAGATGCCCAACTGATACTCATGGAGATGCCCAACTGATGCCCAACTGATACTCATGGAGATGCCCAACTGATGCCCAACTGATACTCATGGAGATGCCCAACTGATGCCCAACTGATGCTCATGGAGATGCCCAAGTGATGCCCAAGTGATACTCATGGAGATGCCCAACTGATACTCATCGAGACGCCCAACTGATGCTCATGGAGATGCCCAACTGATACTCATGGAGATGCCCAACTGATGCTCATGGAGATGCCCAACTGATGCCCAACTGATACTCATGGAGATGCCCAACTGATACTCATGGAGATGCCCAACTGATGCTCATGGAGATGCCCAACTGATGCTCATCGAGATGCCCAACTGATGCCCAACTGATACTCATGGAGATGCCCAACTGATGCCCACTGATACTCATGGAGATGCCCAACTGATGCTCATGGAGATGCCCAACTGATGCCCAACTGATACTCAAGGAGATGCCCAACTGATGCCCAACTGATGCTCATGGAGATGCCCAACTGATGCCCAAGTGATACTCATGGAGATGCCCTAACTGATGCCCAACTGATACTCATCGAGACGCCCAACTGATGCTCATGGAGATGCCCAACTGATACTCATGGAGATGCCCAACTGATGCTCATGGAGATGCCCAACTGATGCACAACTGATACTCATGGAGATGCCCAACTGATGCCCACTGATACTCATGGAGATGCCCAACTGATGCTCATCGAGATGCCCAACTGATGCCCAACTGATACTCATGGAGATGCCCAACTGATGCCCAACTGATACTCATGGAGATGCCCAACTGATGCTCATGGAGATGCCCAACTGATGCCCAACTGATACTCATGGAGATGCCCAACTGATGCCCAACTGATGCTCATGGAGATGCCCAACTGATGCCCAACTGATGCTCATGGAGATGCCCAACTGATGCCCAACTGATGCTCATGGAGATGCCCAACTGATGCCCACTGATACTCATTGAGATGCCCAACTGATGCTCATCGAGATGCCCAACTGATGCCCAACTGATACTCATGGAGATGCCCAACTGATGCCCAACTGATGCTCATGGAGATGTCAAACTGATGCCCAACTGATGCTCATGGAGATGCCCAACTGATGCCCAACTGATGCTCATGGAGATGCCCAACTGATGCCCAACTGATGCTCATGGAGATGCCCAACTGATGCCCAACTGATGCCCAACTGATACTCATGGAGATGCCCAACTGATGCCCACTGATACTCATGGAGATGCCCAACTGATGCTCAACTGATGCTCATGGAGATGCCCAACTGATGCTCATGGAGATGCCCAACTGATGCCCAACTGATACTCATGGAGATGCCCAACTGATACTCATGGAGATGCCCAACTGATGCTCATGGAGATGCCCAACTGATGCCCAACTGATACTCATGGATATGCCCAACTGATGCTCATGGAGATGCCCAACTGATGCCCAACTGATACTCATGGAGATGCCCAACTGATGCTCAACTGATACTCATGGAGATGCCCAACTGATGCTCATGGAGATGCCCAACTGATGCCCAACTGATGCTCATGGAGATGCCCAACTGATGCCCACTGATACTCATGGAGATGCCCAACTGATACTCATGGAGACGCCCAACTGATACTCATGGAGATGCCCAACTGATGCCCAACTGATACTCATGGAGATGCCCAACTGATGCCCAACTGATGCTCATGGAGATGCCCAACTGATGCCCAACTGATGCTCATGGAGATGCCCAACTGATGCTCAACTGATACTCATGGAGATGCACAACTGATGACCACTGATACTCATGGAGATGCCCAACTGATGCTCATCGAGATGCCCAACTGATGCCCAACTGATACTCATGGAGATGCCCAACTGATGCCCAACTGATGCTCATGGAGATGCCCAAATGATACCCAACTGATGCTCATGGAGATGCCCAACTGATGCTCATGGAGATGCCCAACTGATACTCATTGAGATGCCCAACTGATGCCCATATGTTGCTTTAATGATTTAGACACACATTTAACGCGGATCTTGTCAATAAAGAAGACCAGCATTCCAAATGCCACAGTGATCCAGGAAATAAGTGGAATAGGGGTGTACAAATTTGAAAAATCAAATCTTTTGACAGAATTGTAGTTGTTTCTATTAAGGGATATAATTGACCATTTCAAAACCTTTAACATATTATAAGATTTGCAATACCTTTAACATATTATAAGATATGCAGAACCTTTAACATGATTTGAGATATGTAGAGCCTTTGACATGTTATAAGATATGCAGAACCTCTAACATGTTATAAGATACGTAGAACCTTTGACATGTTATAAGATATGTAGAACCTTTGACATGTTATAAAATATGCAGAACCTCTAACATGTTATAAGATACGTAGAACCTTTGACATGTTATAAGATATGCAGAACCTTTAACATGATTTGAGATATGTAGAACCTTTGACATGTTATAAGATATGCAGAACCTCTAACATGTTATAAGATACGTAGAGCCTTTGACATGTCATAAGATATGCAGAACCTTTAACATGTCATAAGATATGCAGAACCTTTGACATGTTATAAGATATGCAGAACATTTAACATGTTATAGGGTATTAAGAACCTTTAAGATGTTATAAGATATGCAGAACTTTGGACATGTTATAAGATATGCAGAACCTCTGACATGTTATAAGATATGTAGAACATTTAACATGTTATAGGATATTAAGAACCTTTAAGATGTTATAAGATATGAAGAACTTTGGACATGTTATAAGATATGCAGAACCTCTGACATGTTATAAGATATGTAGAACCTTTGACATGTTATAAGATATGCAGAACATTTAACATGTTATAGGATATTAAGAACCTTTAAGATGTAATAAGATAAGCAGAACCTTTAACATGTTATAAGATATGAAGAACTTTGGACATGTTATAAGATATGCAGGACCTTTAACATGTTATAAGATATGTAGAACCTTTGACATGTTATAAGATATGCAGAACCTTTGACATGTTATAAGATATGCAGAACCTTTGACATGTTATAAGATATGCTGAACCTTTGACATGTTATAAGATATGCAGAACCTTTAACATGTTATAAGATATGCAGAACCTTTAACATGTTATAAGATATGCAGAACCTTTAACATGTTATAAGATATGCAGAACCTTTGACATGTTATAAGATATGCAGAACCTTTAACATGTTATAAGATATGCAGAACCTTTGACATGTTATAAGATATGCAGAACCTTTGACATGTTATAAGATATGCAGAACCTTTAACATGTTATAAGATATGTAGAACCTTTGACATGTTATAAGATATGCAGAACCTTTGACATGTTATAAGATATGCAGAACCTTTGACATGTTATAAGATATGCAGAACCTTTGACATGTTATAAGATATGCAGAACCTTTGACATGTTATAAGATATGTAGAACCTTTGACATGTTATAAGATATGCAGAACCTTTGACATGTTATAAGATATGCAGAACCTTTGACATGTTATAAGATATGCAGAACCTTTAACATGTTATAAGATATGCAGAACCTTTGACATGTTATAAGATATGCAGAACCTTTGACATGTTATAAGATATGTAGAACCTTTGACATGTTATAAGATATGCAGAACCTTTGACATGTTATAAGATATGTAGAACCTTTGACATGTTATAAGATATGCAGAACCTTTGACATGTTATAAGATATGCAGAACCTTTAACATGTTATAAGATATGTAGAACCTTTGACATGTTATAAGATATGTAGAACCTTTGACATGTCATTAGATATGCAGAACCTTTAACATGTTAAAAGATATGCAGAACCTTTAACATGTTATAAGATATACAGAACCTTTGAAATGTTATAAGATATGCAGAACCTCAGACATGTTATAAGATATGCAGAACCTTTGATATGTTATAAGATATGTAGAACCTTTGACATGTTATAAGATATGCAGAACCTTTAATATGTTATAAGATATGTAGAACCTTTGACATGTTATAAGATATGTAGAACCTTTGACATGTTATAAGATATGCAGAACATCTAACACGTTATAAGATATGTAGAACCTTTGACATGTTATAAGATATGCAGAACCTTTAACATGTTATAAGATATGTAGAACCTTTGACATGTTATAAGATATACAGAACCTTTGACATGTTATAAGATATGCAGAACCTTTAATATGTTATAAGATATGTAGAACCTTTGACATGTTATAAGATATGAAGAACCTTTGACATGTTATAAGATATGCAGAACATCTAACACGTTATAAGATATGTAGAACCTTTGACATGTTATAAGATATGCAGAACCTTTAACATGTTATAAGATATGTAGAACCTTTGACATGTTATCAGATATACAGAACCTTTGACATGTTATAAGATATGCAGAACCTCTAAAATGTTATAAGATATACAGAACCTTTGACATGTTATAAGATATATAGAACCTTTGACATGTTTTAAGATATGTAGAACCTTTGACATGTTATAAGATATGCAGAACCTTTGACATGTTATAAGAAATGCAGAACCTTTAACATGTTATAAGATATGCAGAACCTTTAACATGTTATAAGATATACAGAACCTTTGACATGTTATAAGATATACAGAACCTTTAACATGTTATAAGATATGCAGAACCTTTAACATGTTATAAGAAATGCAGAACCTTTAACATGTCATAAGATATGCAGAACCTTTAACATGTTATAAGATATGCAGAACCTTTAACATGTTATAAGATATGCAGAACCTTTGACATGTTATAAGATATGCAGAACCTTTGACATGTTATAAGATATGCAGAACCTCTGACATGTTATAAGATATGTAGAACCTTTGACATGTTATAAGATATGCAGAACCTTTGACATGTTATAAGATATGCAGAACCTCTGACATGTTATAAGATATGTAGAACCTTTGACATGTTATAAGATATGCAGAACCTTTGACATGTTATAAGATATGCAGAACCTTTGACATGTTATAAAATATGCAGAACCTTTGACATGTTATAAGATATGTAGAACCTTTGACATGTTATAAGATATGCAGAACCTCTGACATGTTATAAGATATGTAGAACCTTTGACATGTTATAAGATATGCAGAACCTTTGACATGTTATAAGATATGCAGAACCTCTGACATGTTATAAGATATGCAGAACCTTTAACATGTTATAAGATATGCAGAACCTTTGACATGTTATAAGATATGCAGAACCTTTGACATGTTATAAGATATGCAGAACCTTTGACATGTTATAAGATATGCAGAACCTTTGACATGTTATAAGATATGCAGAACCTTTGACATGTTATAAGATATGCAGAACCTTTGACATGTTATAAGATATGTAGAACCTTTGACATGTTATAAGATATGCAGAACCTTTGACATGTTATAAGATATGTAGAACCTTTGACATGTTATAAGATATGCAGAACCTTTGACATGTTATAAGATATGCAGAACCTTTAACATGTTATAAGATATGCAGAACCTTTGACATGTTATAAGATATGTAGAACCTTTGACATGTTATAAGATATGCAGAACCTTTGACATGTTATAAGATATGTAGAACCTTTGACATGTTATAAGATATACAGAACCTTTGAAATGTTATAAGATATGCAGAACCTCAGACATGTTATAAGATATGCAGAACCTTTGATATGTTATAAGATATGTAGAACCTTTGACATGTTATAAGATATGCAGAACCTTTAATATGTTATAAGATATGTAGAACCTTTGACATGTTATAAGATATGTAGAACCTTTGACATGTTATAAGATATGCAGAACATCTAACACGTTATAAGATATGTAGAACCTTTGACATGTTATAAGATATGCAGAACCTTTAACATGTTATAAGATATGTAGAACCTTTGACATGTTATAAGATATACAGAACCTTTGACATGTTATAAGATATGCAGAACCTTTAATATGTTATAAGATATGTAGAACCTTTGACATGTTATAAGATATGAAGAACCTTTGACATGTTATAAGATATGCAGAACATCTAACACGTTATAAGATATGTAGAACCTTTGACATGTTATAAGATATGCAGAACCTTTAACATGTTATAAGATATGTAGAACCTTTGACATGTTATAAGATATACAGAACCTTTGACATGTTATAAGATATGCAGAACCTCTAAAATGTTATAAGATATACAGAACCTTTGACATGTTATAAGATATGTAGAACCTTTGACATGTTTTAAGATATGTAGAACCTTTGACATGTTATAAGATATGCAGAACCTTTGACATGTTATAAGAAATGCAGAACCTTTAACATGTTATAAGATATGCAGAACCTTTAACATGTTATAAGATATACAGAACCTTTGACATGTTATAAGATATACAGAACCTTTAACATGTTATAAGATATGCAGAACCTTTAACATGTTATAAGAAATGCAGAACCTTTAACATGTCATAAGATATGCAGAACCTTTAACATGTTATAAGATATGCAGAACCTTTAACATGTTATAAGATATACAGAACCTTTGACATGTTATAAGATATGCAGAACCTTTGACATGTTATAAGATATGCAGAACCTCTGACATGTTATAAGATATGTAGAACCTTTGACATGTTATAAGATATGCAGAACCTTTGACATGTTATAAGATATGCAGAACCTCTGACATGTTATAAGATATGTAGAACCTTTGACATGTTATAAGATATGCAGAACCTTTGACATGTTATAAGATATGCAGAACCTTTGACATGTTATAAAATATGCAGAACCTTTGACATGTTATAAGATATGTAGAACCTTTGACATGTTATAAGATATGCAGAACCTCTGACATGTTATAAGATATGTAGAACCTTTGACATGTTATAAGATATGCAGAACCTTTGACATGTTATAAGATATGCAGAACCTCTGACATGTTATAAGATATGCAGAACCTTTAACATGTTATAAGATATGCAGAACCTTTGACATGTTATAAGATATGCAGAACCTTTGACATGTTATAAGATATGCAGAACCTTTGACATGTTATAAGATATGCAGAACCTTTGACATGTTATAAGATATGTAGAACCTTTGACATGTTATAAGATATGCAGAACCTCTGACATGTTAAAAGATATGTAGAACCTTTGACATGTTATAAGATATGCAGAACCTTTGACATGTTATAAGATATGCAGAACCTCTGACATGTTATAAGATATGTAGAACCTTTGACATGTTATAAGATATGCAGAACCTTTGACATGTTATAAGATATGCAGAACCTTTGACATATTATAAAATATGCAGAACCTTTGACATGTTATAAGATATGTAGAACCTTTGACATGTTATAAGATATGCAGAACCTCTGACATGTTATAAGATATGTAGAACCTTTGACATGTTATAAGATATGCAGAACCTTTGACATGTTATAAGATATGCAGAACCTCTGACATGTTATAAGATATGCAGAACCTTTAACATGTTATAAGATATGCAGAACCTTTGACATGTTATAAGATATGCAGAACCTTTGACATGTTATAAGATATGCAGAACCTTTGACATGTTATAAGATATGCAGAACCTTTGACATGTTATAAGATATGTAGAACCTTTGACATGTTATAAGATATGCAGAACCTCTGACATGTTATAAGATATGTAGAACCTTTGACATGTTATAAGATATGCAGAACCTTTGACATGTTATAAGATATGCAGAACCTCTGACATGTTATAAGATATGCAGAACATGACAGCCCACACGATACGCTACACCTGGTATCGTCACTATTTGATAGTGGTTCAAAGAAACATGCTCAAGATATACGAGAGATGTTCATTAAAGATTTCCCCTGACCCACTTCCGATGGACCTAGTGGAATGAAACATAGGTATTAGTCTACACATAGGAGCCATCAGGAGTTACACACTTCTCCCATCGTTTTATGCAACTATGGAGACCTCGCTTGTAAAAGCCATCATTTTGCATCTCAAACCAGGACTTGACTTCAGAAATCAGTGTTTCATCATCTGTGAAACGTTTTCCCTTCAAAAATGACTTCATGGTTGGAAAGAGGTGGAAGTAAGATGGTGCAAGGTCAGGAGAGTAAGGAGGATGTGGAAGGATTTCATAGCCACCATAGGACCGCGCTTCTGTCTGGGTAACATGAGAGTTGTGTACTGGAGCATTGTCTTGCAGGAGACTGACACCCTTGGTCAGCATGACACGGCGCTTAAGCTTGATAGTGTCCCACAATTTCCGCAGCAGTGAAGGATAATAAGCTCCTGTAATTGTGGTACCCTTTGCCAAGAAATCCATCATCACTACTCCGTGCTGGTCCCAAACCACAGTGAGCATGACTTTGCCTGCAGAGGGTTGGACACGTGCCTTCTTAGGGGGTGGTGACTCCACATGCTTCCATTGCATCGACTGAACTTTAGTCTCAGGATCATAGTGATGGACCCATGTTTCATCCTGTGTGATAAGTCTGTCAAAAAAGTTTGCCTGTTTTTTTGGGCACATGTCCAAAAGATCCTGCTCGGTATTCTACTGGCTCCATTGTCACACCCTACTCGATCATAACACCTGTAAAAGTGGTAAGATTAATAGTTCGGTGCTGCAAATTCAGACATAACCCATAGATACATGTATCATTACACATGTGAAATTTCAGCCAAATATTATAACCCTAAGTGGTTTAGGGGAAATCTTTAATGAACACCTCGTAGTCGAACATGGACTTCCTTGACAGTGATTCCTTCATCACAAGGGATACCTGTCAACAAATGTCCATGTGTATAGAGAGAATGGACAATATGACATCGTCTTCAAATCTGTAACCGTCATTTGGTTTAATTTCATGTAATTCCACTTATCCTTCTTTGGTGTGGCACGTCTGTGATATCACACCTCATTTCAGATTAAAAATCACTACATGAGGTAATAATAAAGTCACAAAACCCCTTTCATATCCAATTCAAACCTCTGCATGATTGTCGTTTGGGGCAGTGAACAGGCTATTATGCACTTCAAGAATGCCAAGGAAAACTGGATGCAGATATGAACTTTTTTGACTAACCTTAATTCAGGACTAAGAGTCTGAAAAACAACAATCTAAGGTTTAGACTGTTATATTCTGAAATTGTTAAAATGGCCTTTGATGAAAATGAAAAAAGCTTATCGGGTGGTCGAGCTGATACAGTTCCTAATCCAACAACAGTGACGCTAACAGCGTCACCATCCTTTGATCCATCTGTAAAGATTGATTTATCAGTTTGGTACGAGCTTCTTAACTGATTATATGATTATTGATACTGTATTTGATTTTTTCTGATTCTCAATTATTTGTTTATGTCAGGCCTGCCTGTGGCTTCAGCAATTGTCGAGGAGGAGACAACAGCAGCCGGAAAGGAGATATATTATAGTTCAAAATTAGCAGTGGAAATAAAACCTTTAATTCATATCCCAAGATAAGATGATGACTTATTATTGTAGAGATCAAACAAAAAAGGATTAAACATACAGTAGTATGCAGGCGTGGACTCAATGGAATGTGACTTTGTAAAGATTTAGTGCTGCAGTGTTGAAAGGATGGCTCATCGGCCTCAACATACAAACTGTATATGTGAGGTGTTCTAAAAGATCCAAGACAAAGTCTTAGTCCTTGATGGAGTATAGAATGTAATAGTTTAAGGGTAGAGGTTCCGGCATAGCTAACTGAGCCATTATCGAGTTCAGAATGGATTGGTGATTTGTACAAGTGACGAAGGATTTAGTGGCCCTGTCCAATCATTGCTTTTATCTAGACAGATCTTCAACACATCGGGTGCATATTTATACCTCGACATGATACATTGGAATCATTGATAAAAAACGACCCATCAACAGAGTCTAATCTGACCACAAGATGAGTGCCAGGGAGTGATTCCATTTGAGTGGACTGTTCAAGTGAACACTTATTATCATTGTTTTTCACCCACGTCAAGTCTCTTTGGCAGTTCACTGATGAAAAGGAGACAAGCAAAGTGTTTTGTTTAGAGGTTGTGTCAGAGGGTTTGTCTGTCGATGGACCTTTATGTTTCCATTGATTCTCGGTTTTGGACAGTGTTTTTGCACAATAAAAACTAATGTTTTGTGAATTTAACGTTGCTCATTAACATGTGTTTCAAAATTGGAATGAATGTGACTTCCTGAGCAGTTAGTTCACTTTGTACAATTCCTTCCCAATTTTCTGTTACATGTGTATTCTCGCCACAGTTGCTCATAGAACAGCAGTTTCCAGGTTTCCATACTTTAGCACATGGAACACCACAAAGCATTTGGAATGTAGATTTCAACATGAGGATTGCAGTGACCTTACCTGGATTGACTTTGAAACACTCGGAGCCGAAAATGAAAAGAGGTGTGTGTTTTTTTGCAATTCATTGTTTTTTTAACGGTTGGGGAATCTTTTGACATATGTTAGTGCTAGATTTCTCATTTCAGACACAATGCCAATCTCAGTCATATTGGCAAACAATTCATCATGGTATCTACAATATCTTTACTGGTGTTGTGTGTACTGTCGGGAGAGACCAGAACAGGGACAGGTTGGTTACATGTTGTTTTCTATTACATTCGGGTAAAAGAGATCCTGTGCACAAGCGTTTAATGTTTTCCATTTCCCCTGCTATATCTTTAGAAAAAACAAATAGGTAGAACAATAGTGTTTCATCGTCCTAGCTCCCAAACCCAGCATGGAGTATCAAGGCTACAGCGAGTGGTTCTCAAACTCGAAGTGAAAAGGTTATTTGGAGGATATACTAAAGCAGAAAAAGAAAAGGATTAATATTTAATCTCTTGGCATAGGACTCTGGGCGAATTGCAATATCGAAGCTGTACAGGTGACTTTCAAGCAAAACAGCACTTAAACGCCAAGACTCAAAAAAACATTTTAACATATTGACCAATTTGTGCAACACAACATTGAAGCTCAGGGCTGGGCACGACCAGTTGATTGAAGGGACTTGACCCATCCTGACACGTGTCTAGTTGAAGTCAGGGTCAAGGTAGTGTGTAGGGCAAAAGAAGAATGTTCCTGGAGCCCTCAACTCCCAGACTTCCGTCCTCGACCGACACACAGACGCAACCCAAACAGGTTTCCCAATTTGGTCACCTCTACGACCAGCAATGGGAGCTGGAGACTCATTCTACCCCGTTTCCCGATGTTGCGGAGACTATGGAAAAGGTGTTGTCACTTATATTTACCTTGTATCCACGGTCTATAAACTGTTTCCACCTTGAACTTGGTTTCATCCAAGCTTTTAACGGGAAACTCTTTGCATCCCAAGATTTAATTGTATTATCTGTGTCAATGGTTTCATCAGGAGACATGTAAATGTTCAAAAAGTAACAATTTTCTTTGCATCTGGATTGGACCACGAAGACACCCCTGCAGTGCAGAAAGAAATACAATATTGATTATAGCAGTCATGACAATAAAACACTGGGCATTATTTATAATGACGTTGTACTTTAGACGTAGAAGTGGTAGTTGGTAGTTTTACTTGTGGTGAGGTGAGGTAGTGGTGGTGTATAGTGACAGAGCTAGAAGCAGGGCTTGGTGGAAGTCGTAACAGTAGTTGCAATAGTAGTGTTAGGGATGGACGGCTACAAGAACAAGTAACGTAATGGTAGAAGTAGTTAAAGCAGTAGGGATGACGGCCACTGGTAACAATAAAGGGGAGGGGATGTGTTAGTTGATGACTACGTTGGATAACGTCATTCAGTATTAGACGTTATTTTATCCTGAGTTTAAGTCGAATCTGTTTGCAGAAGGGACAGGTCGGCGATATCTCACGCCCAAGCATTAAGGTTGTTGACCTTTAGAAAGTGCAGGTGATATGTGCTGCTTATGATATTACATTGTAATGTTATAACAAGATCCGTGGGTTCTTCGTTGAAGGAAACGAAGCACAACTGGATGCACTACCTATTTGATGTATCATGCTGGGACAACACTGTTCGGTTTCCTCTGAACACAAATCCAGGCACTAATCGATTTGCTTCCACCGCCAGATGTTTCAGACTCTCAAATGTGGCATACCAACATCTCTTTCCCTCTGTCGTGGCGATAAATGTATTGACATTTTACGTGTGATGAATATTGTAAGCTATTTTAATTTCCATGTGCTACGTAATATCATGTTGCAGGTGCAGTTCCAATTCTACATTGTAAAATGTAGGTAAGAATATACTTTGGAACGTTGTGTTCCTCATAATAAAGAGGTGAAATGTAAGTAAGTATATACTCTGGAACGTTGTGGTCCTCATAATAAAGAAGTAAAATGTAAGTAAGTATATACTCTGGAACGTTGTGTTCCTCGTAGTAAAGAAGTGAAATGTAAGTAAGTATATACTCTGGAACGTTGTTTTCCTCATAATAAAGAAGTAAAATGTAAGTAAGTATATACTCTGGAACGTTGTGTTCCTCATAATAAAGAAGTAAAATGTAAGTAAGAATATACTCTGGAACGTTGTGTTCCTCATAATAAAGAAGTAAAATGTAAGTAAGTATATACTCTGGAACGTTGTGTTCCTCGTAGTAAAGAAGTAAAATGTAAGTAAGTATATACTCTGGAAAGTTGTGGTCCTCATAATAAAGAATTGAAATGTAAGTAAGTATATACTCTGGAACGTTGTGTTCCTCATAATAAAGAAGTAAAATGTAAGTAAGTATATACTCTGGAACGTTGTTTTCCTCATCAGAAAGAAGTAAAATGTAAGTAAGTTTATACTCTGGAATGTTGTGTTCCTCATAATAAAGAAGTTGACATCCATAAATTCTCTTCCTTATGTGTATCACTTCTAAATGCGTATCAATGCCGTCGTCTCGTCTGAAGTTAATATATCCTTGCGCCTATTGAATACTCTGAAAACCAGAATCCAGTGAATAACTGATTCAAGGCTATTGTTTGAAGCATTTTTGGTGGTTCTCAGGGAACAAAATATTTTGTCACATTCCTGTCTCGTCTAAATGACGTTAAATGTATGCCATTACAATATTATTCATTATGTTATTTCTTTAAAATGTGACTACATAACATTTTAATTTGCATTACGAGATCAGTATGTACTGATTAATTTCGGTGTTTTCATAAGAGACGTTTGACTATTAGATAGAGAACATGCTGATTGACTTTAGTTTTAGGAAGACCTCATAATATTTGGTTAAAGCGATGATGCATGTCGACCACAAACGCAACTAACATGCCGGTCAGGTTATGCATGAAGCAGCAATGGACACAGGGATATAGTCACACTTTATGTGTAGCATGTAATTCCGAAGTAATAAGTCCAAATAACAATGAACATTAGTCCACAAATGCCACCATGAGCACATCTAATTCTAGTTTATATACATCGAATCCCAGCTGGTTTCAGACAAGTTAATTTTACTGAGACATTGTCCAATATCAAGAAGAACCTGGTCAGGATGAATGAGAACAGTAGGAGCATTCCCTTGGATCTTGTGTTTTAACTCTAGGTTGTGTACTTCCGTTTACACTCGTGACATAATCAGTCATATTAGTAGTGTTAGTATTAGTGATATCATACTTACGTCATTCCGGCTCCTGGTGTGTCGACGAAAGTAACACTGTCCTCGGTCTGTATATTAGCAGGAAGTGGCACCTGTCAACATGTATATCACAATTAGACACCACTATAGTAGTATATGTGAGGATGGATACATCTTAAATATCTACTACTACTCACTATGACACCTTTGTGAAGTATAATGGGACATTACCACCATTATAGTTTTTAAAGTGTGACTTTCACCATTGCCTTACTATATCCTGGATGACCTTTCATATTTTACACCTTTCAGATAAGTGAGTGAGTGAGTGAGTTGGGTTTTAACGCCGCTTTTAACAGCATTCCAGTTATATCGCGGCGTGTCAGTTTAATGTGGGGGGAAAGTCCAAACTGATGCAGGTCTCAGACGTTTACCACGTCGGTGAAACCCATGAGGTCGGGTTTGGTGCTGACAAACCTAGAAACATAATCAGGGCGACCCGGGATTCGAACCAACAATCATAGGTTTCTGGCGTGCCCAAGGGACGACAGTGACGGAGACTAGCTACTACTTCACTATCACATTGTAATGTCTCAGTAATTAAAGTTTATCACATTCTGTACTGTGCTCCACGTTTTATTTATGTAAAGGGAGATAACTCTACATTAAAGTGTGAATGTATGAAGCACATGGTCCGAATAAGACATTCAGAATGAAATAATTTGTCTAGGGCTGTATAGAGTGAGCCTATGAACATTACCCCCTGCGATTGGCTGACAAGAAATTTATCTAACTGACATTTATACCTGTCTGGAATATATGACCGCAGTTTCACTGAACGAGTAAAAACCAACAGCAGAGTAACTTCCCTTCCCAAAACCAATCAAGGACAACTATCCGTTCATTTTGGAAACTTAATGATACTAACGTGAGATTAGCAAGTTACATTAAATGTGTTCCAATTGATTACTCAGTAGTAGGGCTAGGACGGGTAACTCGGGTACTCAGGTCGGGTGGGTCATGAGTAGGACCCGGGTACCCACAGTACTACCCGTGACATATTGTTTAATGACAAAAACTTACTGTAACTCAGTGGTGACACTACAAGTCACTAATGTTCCCATTTCTTTATGATGATGCACACATTCCTTTTGACTTGTATATGTTTGAGGAAAGATAAAGCTCCAGTCAGCTTCAGCGTACGCATGATCTGATCGTTTCATAAGAGACCATATATGTCCATGGTCTCTGGTTTCATACATGTATCTAAACAGTTTTTGCCAGGGCTGCAGTTTAACTATTCCCAATTAGACATTGTGTTCCCAACTCTTGAGACCTACAGTGGGTACCCGGGTAGGGTCGGGTAATAGGGGGTTGGGTACCCGGGTAATAAATTTGGACTCGTCCCACCCTGCTCAGTAGGTTTCCTGAAAATTGTACACCACCTGTGAGCGAGCTACATGGAAAGGACTGCTACCTAACCACTCATAAGCCCATTCTTTAATGCAAGGTAAGATAAATCCTAGTGTCACAAGGTGATCACATTGCCGACGAGGTAAAACGTCGGAAAACAAAACGAAATGGTGGTAGGAAGTGACAATCGTGGCGATAACCATTGGTCTCAGAAAGAAACGATCGGTAGAGGAATTGGAAGCACTTGCGGACACTGAGGCACTCTTCAAGGAACTATTGAGGAACATTCAGACTTAAGGTGAACGCATCTTCTCTGCTCATCAGGTTCGTAACTGAACTATCAATGGCAGGAAAGACTATTTCAGCAGTAAAAACGTTGAACGAACATCTGTGAACACAAATGTCGATCATTAAGTTCATGTTTTCAAGAAGATGAAGTAATATGATGAAACTACTGCTGCGTTTGTCATAAAGGCTGGATACACAGATTTAGATCACATAATCGATGGAGGTGAAACAAACAGAGAGCCATGTCCTGTCTAGATGTTCAAGTAAAAGTTCGGAATATCAACTTGTTAAAGTTGGCTGGTTGGTTTGTTGTTTAACGTCGCACTCAGCAATATTCCAACTATATGACGGCGGTCTGTAAATAATTGTGTCTGGACCATGTCATCGTATCCCAGTTGCATAGATCGATGCTCATCATGTCAATCACTGGATTGTCTGGTGCAGGAACGATTATTTAGTGTGGCGTTAAACAACAAACAAACACAAATGATGGTATGCTGTGTTTGTGTATGACACGGTATAAAACAACAATTTGGGGTCAAATTACACCAGGCGGTGAAATACCAAGCGTAAAATTCACTGCAATGAAGATATGCCTTTTTTAACTTTCTTTCACACTTAAGTATGCAATAAAAACCAATGAATCCTCTTCCATGACCTCGAGTTCCAGTGTGCTCGATCTGACACCAGGCTACCCGGTCCTGTATGTGTTGAGGTGAGAGGAGTGGAAGTCCTATTGGTCTTTCTTACCCTTAGTCAATCTCATTAAAATCAGATCCTAGTTCTCGCTATCGCTAAACAAAGATCTGAGAACATCCTATTTTGGGTCACATCAGAAAGTCACAGCGTCACTTACTAAATAATGAAAGTGACAGCCGGAATGTGTTTTCTAATCATGCATCCTCGAAATCATCAACACGGGGTATTCCGAACGACAGGTACGACCCGTACGACTGATTTGTCCAAATTACCGTCTATCTCTCGCTTCAGTGGGATAAACATTTGAACGGAGGAGGCGTTGAACAGTATGTGGGAAGCATTGCTATACAATCACAACCAGTTTTCAAGTTTTAATCGAGAACTGTGTAATCAAGCGTAATCTGAAATGGGAATCTCCAGGTTGAAACGAGTGCCGTAAAGCTCGAAAAAGCTGCTTCTAATTGGCTGATGTCGAATTCTTGTTGGTCATTTCAGTGGTCGCTCAAAGTTCGCAAAAGGTCGTTCTGACGTGCCGGTAATGGAATGTCCTCAGATCTTTGTTTAGCGGCAGCGAGAACACAGATCTGATTTTAATGAGATTGACCCTTACCCTTGGTGCCTTCAGTCGACGGTAAGGGACACTCTGTTGTGGGTATGCCAGTGATGACGAAGAACAGTAGAGTTGTACACTCGATGTGTGTTTTCTAATGAACTGACCGATTACTGTATGATTAATGTTCAACGCGGTGAAAATAGCCCGAGATGACATTATTAAAATTAAAATTAATACCAGAAAGCCGCACGAACGTTCTGACATCAAACATGACTTTATCTATAGAGAACCCTTAGGGTGCATACGGCTCGCACCAATGCACACAGAAGGATGGGAAGATAAGGTTGCCACCATTGTACAGGCAGATGATGCTTCAACACAATGTGAACCTTTTGAAAATCTCATCATTTAAAATGAGCTGACAATTACACTTCAAACTTGGTGGTGCAATACTTGTGACGAGGTGTGTTTTTGACATGAAAAGGTGATCTGCAAAATCATATCCCGACATAGATACGAAACTGTCGGCGGAACAACCAGAAAGCACTTTTCTCAAATGAAGTATTAATGATATATCTGATATTATCAAGTCAGAGAAATACCATGGCCCGCTGCCTTAACAAATGTGAATACTTAATCTATGTACATGTGTACACGTCTAAACCATTTTAGTCAACACTTAATCAAGCATACATCTCATTTGCACTTGGGGGCACGGCTTGCCCAGTCGTCTAAGACGCCGCGATTCGCTGTGCAGAGTTGCGTCCCTTGGGCACGACAGAAACCTATGATTGTGGGTTCGAATCCCGGTTCGCCCCGATTATGTTTCTAGGTTTGTTAGCACCATACCCGTGCTCGTGGGTTTCACCGAAGTGATAAACGTCTGAGACCTGCATCACTTCGGGCTTCCCTCCAACATTAAGCTGACACGTCGTGATAACTGTACTACTGTTAAAAGCGGCGTTTAACCCAACTCACTCACTCACGCGTTGGCACTTATACACATCTCACAACTCACCGTTTCAGTCGTCATCTGCAGAGTAAAGAATATTGGAACACGCAGAGTGACGTAGGTCCAGGGGCACTTCAACGCCTTGGTTTGAGGAGCTTATAGAAAGTGAAATGTAATGAATGTCAGATGTGGGTGGTGAAAATTGCAATCGTAACATTTTACGATTAAAAAAACCAAAACACCTCACATATTTCACTTGAGAATTCTGTTTCAGAAAATCGTTATTTGGAACTGATTTGTGTTTTAATATTATCAATTGTGTTTGTGCAAAAACATTGTTTTTTTATAGAAACCACGTTCGTGACTATTAATAAAAAAGAGAGAGAGAAAACGTCCACAACGGAGCTCACTTATTTACAAATAGCAACGTCATCGAACATGATATAGGATGACGTCACAAACAAGAGACTTGACGCTAAGGACGTCACATATCAACAGAATAGATAGCAGCTCGTCGTTCGTACAAGGGCCCGCAGATTTCTGATTTCTGCGGGCAATTCAATGAGGGTAATATCCATTCAGCTATAATTCTAGTTTAAACGTCAACATCTAATGCATTATATATTCTATTGTAAACGTTTGTGTTTAAACAAAAGCCTTGTGTCAGAAAGATATGTACTGGTCCGGTCATTTATAGCGGTTGTAAGTGTCATGCTTTTATTTTGACATCTGGCCTCGCACAATATTTCTCGGCTCACCTAATATACCGCCTACGGCATCTGAAGACAACATAACTAATAATATCATAACAGTATTTTACAACTAAGTTACATAAACAACTCAAGGTCAGCGAATCTGTAAAAGGTTTAAGGCATATAAGAACTCCATCAGCATATCGTCCAGCTCTTTGTACCATTAATGTGAGAGTGTGGAGGTATTATCAGTATATGTAAACCCCTCCTAGGTATATCAAATACATGACTCATATGTCGTCTTTATGACTTTTAGGAGATAAACCTATTTTGTTTTGAGGTGTACATCTTGATTGAACACTACTCAATGTCATCTGATACAAAATAAGTTTATTTTTATTCTACCATACCTAAAATGCTCTTAGTAAAACGGGGCGGTCGGGTAGCCTAGTGGTTAAAGCGTTCGCTCGTCACGCCGAAGACCCGGGTTCTATACTCACTCTTAGTAAAACGGACTCTTTCTTGCCCAGTAATCACTGCAGTGACGCTGGCGCAATGTCGTCGATGGTTTGGACAAAGAAGAATAAGAAAACGAGAGGGCCTCCGAACACCTATTTATATACTCTGATGACGGAGTTCTGAAGAATAAACCTCCCATACTTTTGACAATTACTCTCTCTTGCTCTGACTCTTTCCGTTGAACGCATGTGATCGAGTGCTCGTGCCGCACGGGCGGAAATAAAAAGAGTTAAAAATACTATCTACCCGAAACAATCGATATAGTTAGAATTTATTGATGATTCTCTGTCGACAAAAGAAAAAAATATAATGACTTACGACCGAGAAGTACAAAAAGACGACTTAAGCTTTGAAAATAGAAAATGTATTACACAATTATAAATTGAATATTTTCTTCACAAAATAATTCAATCCAGTCGACTATCATGTCTTGGAGTCGTTCTGATAAAGCCCACTGTTATGTAGGTTATGTAGGTTGTTTCGCAAAAACTCCAAAGTCCGATTTGAAAATAGAGTTAAACTTGCGTTAAGTCACAGCGATGGTCAGTGAGGTAACCTGGTGGGTAAAGCGTTCTCTTGTCACGCCGAAGACCCAGGTTCGATTCTCTGTGTGGATGCAATGTGAGAAGACAATTTCTGGTACCCCCCTTCCCCCGCGGTGATATTGCTGAAAACGGCATAGAACCAGACTCAGTCACTCACAGCGGCGTTTATCAAATTACTTTATGCGAGAACACAGAACACCCACAATTATAAGATTGTGGCTTGCAATGCAATCAACCATGACCAATAAACCATGAAAATATAAAAGAACCGAGCATTCTTTAACTTCTCAAGAAAGATATATATTTAGATTTTAACCTGATTTATTTTGCCATGACTCACCACGCGTTGACGGTGTGATGGTCACATAAACTCCTAAATATGGCCATAAATCATGCAATTCAATGTTTGTTTTTGAGCTCTCCGTCATGTAAAATAAACAAAATCTCAGCAAGTTAAACTCTATTTTCAAATCGGACTTTGGAGTTTTTGCGAAACAACCTACATAACCTACATAACAGTGGGCTTTATCAGAACGACTCCAAGACAGGATAGTCGACTGGATTGAATTATGTTGTGAAGAAACCTCACCCCCACACCAAAAGATAACAATAGCATGCCTCCCTAAATATTAAATATTGAATATTGTACTACTACTATATTGCATCCTCCCATGGTAGTTGCTGTGCAGTAATTTGCCTCGATTTTAAAACCTAGTAAATTGTGAAATAATGTTTGAACACTTAGTCCCTTTACCTAGAGATTTCTGGGTTGTCATACGTTTTTCAATTTAGGAATGGACACAAGACACTATTTTGAAAATTACTTTTCCTGCAAATTCATTCACGTATACATTACGCGTTTAGAAAGAAATATCTTTGCTTAAACCAATTTCTTTTATGCTTTAGAATAAATAATAACAAATGATGAAGTAGTCCCACAAAACAATAGTAAAACACAAATACACTCGTGTCATTTGACTCACTCTGTTTCACATAAGGGCAACTTGCTATAATTTATCATACTGATATAATTTAGTAAGATCAATAAAATAATGTTAATGCTGAGGATTGAATGAAAAATACCTGTCTGTAGAAAGCAGGAGCACGTGCCCTCAGATGGCGCGTGACACTGGAGAAACTCCTTGCAGCCCTCCTGGCTACAGTGCAGCCCCAGCGTGTGGTGGCCAGTAGTTGGTGGAGCATAGCGTGCACACAGGAAGATGTTGGCCAGTTGTTGAAGCAGCATGGCTGCAGACACTCCAGAAGGACAATTCTCTGCTAGATCGCAAATACAGATATATGGCCTTCGCTTGACTGTAGACACTTCAGAAGGACAATTCTCTGCTAGATCGCAAACACAGATATACGTCCTGCGCTTGACTGTAGACACTTCAGAAGGACAATTCTGTGCCAGATCGCAAACACAGATATAAGTTCAGTGCTAGACCGTAGACACTAAGAACAACCAGCTGCTAGATCGCTGTCACCAGATACCAAGTCTAACAATATCAATAGATATTCCATCTTCAGAAATGAATGTATCGAAGGCAATATAGAGATGGCTGGTGGGTAGTTTGAGCTGACTGAAAGGACGTTTATTAAATATTAAGTAAATCATTGTCAAATAAATCAATAACATTTAAAATAACCATGATTCATCTTGTCAACTTACCAAAAGCGCCAGAATCCCTTCCAATACTCACATTTCTCGATGTTCTCAATAACAGGCAAATATTTCACTAATTCTGATGGACAATACATACTATGAGAATCTAATTCGTCCTTGGTTAATGTTGACCATGACAATACTATTCAACTTATTCATTTCT